>NC_047112.1:60071846-60371846 GCF_902500255.1 Thalassophryne amazonica | reverse complement strand
AGTTTCAGTCAGGTTTTAGAATTCATCATAGTACAGAAACAGCATTGGTGAAGGTTACAAATGATCTTCTTATGGCCTCAGACAGTGGACTCATCTCTGTGCTTGTTCTGTTAGACCTCAGTGCTGCTTTTGATACTGTTGACCATAAAATTTTATTACAGAGATTAGAGCATGCCATAGGTATTAAAGGCACTGCACTGCGGTGGTTTGAATCATATTTATCTAATAGATTACAATTTGTTCATGTAAATGGGGAATCTTCTTCACAGACTAAGGTTAATTATGGAGTTCCACAAGGTTCTGTGCTAGGACCAATTTTATTCACTTTATACATGTTTCCCTTAGGCAGTATTATTAGACGGCATTGCTTAAATTTTCATTGTTATGCAGATGATACCCAGCTTTATCTATCCATGAAGCCAGAGGATACACACCAATTAGCTAAACTGCAGGATTGTCTTACAGACATAAAGACATGGATGACCTCTAATTTCCTGCTTTTAAACTCAGATAAAACTGAAGTTATTGTACTTGGCCCCACAAATCTTAGAAACATGGTGTCTAACCAGATCCTTACTCTGGATGGCATTACCCTGACCTCTAGTAATACTGTGAGAAATCTTGGAGTCATTTTTGATCAGGATATGTCATTCAGTGCGCATATTAAACAAATATGTAGGACTGCTTTTTTGCATTTGCGCAATATCTCTAAAATTAGAAAGGTCTTGTCTCAGAGTGATGCTGAAAAACTAATTCATGCATTTATTTCCTCTAGGCTGGACTATTGTAATTCATTATTATCAGGTTGTCCTAAAAGTTCCCTGAAAAGCCTTCAGTTAATTCAAAATGCTGCAGCTACAGTACTGACAGGGACTAGAAGGAGAGAGCATATCTCACCCATATTGGCCTCTCTTCATTGGCTTCCTGTTAATTCTAGAATAGAATTTTAAATTCTTCTTCTTACTTATAAGGTTTTGAATAATCAGGTCCCATCTTATCTTAGGGACATCATAGTACCATATCACCCCAATAGAGTGCTTTGCTCTCAGATTGCAGGCTTACTTGTAGTTCCTAGGGTTTGTAAGAGTAGAATGGGAGGCAGAGCCTTCAGCTTTCAGGCTCCTCTCCTGTGGAACCAGCTCCCAATTCAGATCAGGGAGACAGACACCCTCTCTACTTTTAAGATTAGGCTTAAAACTTTCCTTTTTGCTAAAGCTTATAGTTCGGGCTGGATCATGTGACCCTGAACCATCCCTTAGTTATGTTGCTATAGACTTAGACTGCTGGGGGGTTCCCATGATGCACTGAGTGTTTCTTTCTCTTTTTGCTCTGTATGCACCACTCTGCATTTAATCATTAGTGATTGATCTCCACTCCCCTCCACAGCATGTCTTTTTCCTGGTTCTCTCCCTCGGCCCCAACCAGTCCCAGCAGAAGACTGCCCCTCCCTGAGCCTGGTTCTGCTGGAGGTTTCTTCCTGTTAAAAGGGAGTTTTTCCTTCCCACTGTTGCCAAGTGCTTGCTCACAGGGGGTCGTTTTGACCGTTGGGGTTTTTCCGTAATTACTGTATGGCCTTGCCTTACAATATAAAGCGCCTTGGGGCAATTGTTTGTTGTGATTTGGCGCTATATAAATAAAATTGATTTGATTTGATTTGTAGTATATGATTTTCTGTATTCTTATTTGGTTGTTTCTTGTCTGTTCGTGGTCTGTTGCAGGATATTTGTCCCTCTTTTCTTGGTTTAATAAAGGAACCGAACCACTCATCTGCATTTCAATAATGTGAGTGATGCATCCATGCAGGAAATGCAAAGATTTGTTTTAACAGCAAGTCTACATTAAACAAATACTAGTTAATACTGTATATACAGTAATACATCATCATATAATACTAAATCAAAACTGGCCTTAATGTTGTACATCACTTTCATTTCATAAAGGTTATAAAACCTGGTATGATAATGTTGATTTATTAAATTATTTAATCCTAAATCCACAGGACCTTGGTATCACCAACAGGGGGCAGCAGTCCACCTCCACTCAGTGCTGTCCACACCCTAATAATCTAAGTTCATGGAAGCAATCCCATACAAGTCCCAGAGCTAGAACCTGAATAAAAGTGCACCAATCAAGTCTTGGACACAACATCAAGTGGCCACCTGTGTCATAAGGTCCAGCTCCGGCTATCCGGTACGCTTTGAGTCTGGTTGGGTATCATGCATTAAATGTTACACAAAAATAACATGTCTTACTATTTCAAGAAGTCTGACAACAAACAGGAATGATCTTTCCTGAGTGTGACTGTAGATTTTTCAGTCTTCCTAAGTTAAAGTGTGTTTGGGCACGGCTCCTGTCAGAGGAGGGAGGGAAGGCCGACTTACCGCGGTGGCCTGGGTCTTGGCGTAGTTCATATGGGCGTAGAGCAGCACAGCTGTGTCATTGTGTGACGCCTCCAGTGCGATGGACAGAGCACTGCTGCCATCCTGCAGAGCAAGAGGGGAAAATCAGATAGGAGGGGGCCAGAGAGAGGAACGTGAGTTCAGTGACCCCGAAAACGCGTGAACACAAAGCTGTACAGTTTGAGACAGCCATGTCAAAGACACTACCCAAGACTGCTGCTTTTCCCAGACATGTCAGCATGTTCAGAGTGACAAGGCTGTGGTTGTGTTCAAGCAGCTTGTTTATTCCCGTCAGTCAAGTCAGGCTCCAGCCACATATGTGGTTAGTCAGCGACATCCACCCCAGTCCCTGTATTTTGGCTTCTCTTACAGGCCCAGTCTCCTCACTAATATCAATCTGCATGACACAATACAATTCTGTTTATGCTAATAGTGTGAGACGAAAGATGAAAGGTTTTAAGAAATTATTTTTCCACCACCAATAATATATTTATTTT
The DNA here is from genome assembly GCF_902500255.1 of Thalassophryne amazonica. Taxonomy (NCBI): domain Eukaryota; kingdom Metazoa; phylum Chordata; class Actinopteri; order Batrachoidiformes; family Batrachoididae; genus Thalassophryne; species Thalassophryne amazonica. The sequence goes on along the minus strand of NC_047112.1, from coordinate 60,368,950 downwards.
ATTATTATAAGTATAGTTTGGTACAGAAAAAATCCAGGTTTGTATTAAGACTGCAGTTTTTGTAGTCTTAATCTGGGGATTATTTTTTAATTAATTGACAATTTTTTTTCAATTAAGCCATGAATTATTTTGTGTTTAGTTGATTAATCCTTAGGTTAACTTAATAACCATAAATTCTACCAATAACTTTCAACCTTGTATTATTTTTGTCATTAAAAATTATTTATTTATTCACAACTGTAAGCTGTGTTTGTCAAGAGAAAGAACCATAAAACACACAAAACTGACATTTTTTATACACTAATACTGGGAGGTCAAAGCTCCGTGTGCTTCCCCCCCACCCCCCCAAAAAAAAAATCATTCAATTTTGATATTTATAATTTTTTTGGGGGGGATTTTAGGTTTCATGTAGGAAATGTACCAGAAGCCCTGAAAAGCTCACATCACCCACAAATTGGCAAAAAAAAGCTGCTCAAATTTGCAGCAAGGGCTCGACTGTTTATTCATTTGAGAAGTTACATTTTGGTGTAAATAAGATGGACTCACAGCCAAAAATCAAGTTAAAAAAGAAGACCTTTTATAGGGCTCCAACTAATGATTATTTTCATCATAATCACCAGTTTTAATGCATTTATCAATTACTTGTTTGGTCCACAAAATGTTATGATTTGATTAGATTAGTGTTTCACAAAGCCTAAGATCACATCCTCAAATGTCTCATTTTGTCTACAACCAAAAGATATTCAGTTTATTGTCAGAGAGGAGCAAAGAAACTAGAAAACATTCACTTTTAAGAAGCTGAACTCAGAGAATTGACTCAAAACAATTAGTCAATTATCAAAATAGTTCTAGAGACCTCTTCACTGATGTCTCCCAACTTCAGTATGATACTCAAGGTGTAGAATTCTCCCTGCTAGGGAGGCTAAAACTCTCTCACTTTGATCAGACATCAGGATCCTGCACTTGTCACCAGGGTAACACAAAATGCGGGCTCCTGATTGGATGAAAAGCGGAGCAATACAAAGCCTGGTATTTTTAATGTCTTTTTTTTGTGTGTGTGTGTGTGTCATGTGCCTTTATGAGTATAGGTCAGATTTTTGTTGTAATATGTGATAATAATACAATAACATGCTTTTGGAGGGCGGTATGCATTTTCAGAAGCCCGACGTTCACGACCAGTCGGCCAAAATGACAGATATTCGCCCGAGTTAGACAAGGGCGAATATGTGTCATTTTGGCCGACTGGCTGTGAACGGAGCATGTTATTTGCATTATTATCACTTTTTACTGAGATACACAACACGTAACACGTACATAAAAAGTTGGGTCACTTAACTTTTGTCGTGTCGGCTAGCTGCTGCTCTCCAATTTAGCCAGTGCATCCTCATCAAGCTGGCTGCTTTAGCTGCTGTTCATTGTCGTACTATCCATGAGAAAATCATCCGGAATATCCATATTGGGACCAAAACACACTTCTCGCCTTTTCATCTTTTCCTCTGCGGACAGTTTGGGGGTTTTTTTCCCCTCTGTGGACAATTCTTGGGCTGTGCGTGCTATGATGTCATTTGTTTACGCAGGGCGAGCGGGTATAGCCAGATACCGTGGACGTAAATCTGCAATACCGGCCCAGCAACGCCCCGGTAATAATACTGTATATTTCTTTATGAACCTGATCATATTTCCCCTCCAAAATAATACTGAACTGAGATATTCAGGCTTCTGTTGAGATTAAGGACCTTGCCCAAGGGCCCTTAGTGATTTTCCAGTCAGCCTGGGATATGAACCAAGGATCCTCTGGTCTCAAGCCCAACACTTAACCACTGGACCATCACCTCCCCATACAACTGTGTTCACTCTTTTTAAATCATAATGACAACAGAAACTACCCAAATGACCCTGATGAAAAGTTTACATACCCCTGTGCTTAATACTGTGTGTTGCCTTCTTTAACATCAATGACAGTTTGGAGTCTTTTGTGGTAGTTTGTGGACGAGGCTCTCTGATGGTGAAGCTGCCACTGACTATGTCTTGGACTTTATTTACATCAGTTATGAAGAAATACAAACAATATGACACTTTATGGTAAATCTGCATGGAGAAGACAGTTCTCAAAAACTGAGTGACTGTGCAAGAAGGAGAAGAGTGAGGAAAGCCACCCAGACAACTCAGAAGAATTTATAGGCTTATGTGGCTGTGATTGGAGAAATTGTGCACAGTGTAAATTTTGTGTTTTGCATCACCAGTCTTAGCTTTATAGTGCGGTAGAGCGGAGAAGGATATTCTGTCACCAAAACAGACCAAATCTAGGCTTGCATCTCAGATATACCTTCTGGCAATTTGTAGCTAAACTTTCAGGTCTTCTTTTTAAGAAAATCCTCCTCTGTACCACGTCATCATGAAAATGTATAACTGTTTTTGTGTTATCATTCATATTTTCTGAAAAATGGCCAAAAATCTAAAATTCTGCCAGGGTATATAAACGTTTGTATATTTTCCATCTATATTGCTGTGCAGTGTTCACTAACGCCACACCATTCTTGGAACATAAGACACCACTGTATAATGTTTTTATTTTTTCAAACAGAACAAAAAAGTTGTCTCCATGAACAGTCTTTCCTTTAACTTTCAAGTGAACAGAGTGCCACATTGTCTCTCAGAAATCTTGTGCCAAGTTGCTGACAGCTGCATGATGCAGTCAGGAAGCAGGCAGACAACAGACGGGACTTTCATTTTGTAGTTTAGACAAAAATGAAAACCAGCAGTACTTAGCACAACTAATTGCTGTGATTTCAAAGTCACTTTCAAATTAAGGCTTATATTGTTAAACACATTGAGGCCTGTCTGAGATGAGCATTTGCCCAAAAAGCAGGTAACAGCTCTATGGAGACAAGAATCTGAAATGTGCAATTGCCTGATTTGTAAATCACTATACAGTACAGTTAGTGATATTTACTATTACTAACTTACTAATAGTATTTATTACTAATAATAGTATATATATATATATATATATATATATATATATATAATTCCAATGAAGTTGGGACATTGTGTAAAATGTAAATAAAAACAATACAATGATTTGCAAATCCTCTTCAACCTATATTCAATTGAATACACCACAGAGACAAGACATTTAATGTTCAAACTGATAAACTTTATTGTTTTTTGCAAATATTTGCTCATTTTGAGATGGATGCCTGCAACACGTTTCATAAAAGCTGGGACAGTGGTATGTTTACCACTGTGTTACATCACCTTTCCTTCTAACAACACTCAATAAGCATTTGGGAACTGAGGACACTAATTGTTGCAGCTTTGTAGGTGGAATTCTTTCCCATTCTTGCTTGATGCACAACTTAATTTGTTCAACAGTCTGGGGTCTCTGTTGTTGTATTTTGGGCTTTATAATGCGCCACACATTATCAATGGGAAACAGGTCTGGACTGCAGGCAGGCCAGTCTAGTACCCGCACTCTTTTACTATGAAGCCACGCTGTTGTAACACGTGCAGAATGTGGCTTGGCATTGTCTTGCTGAAATAAGCAGGGACGTGCCTGAAAAAGATGTTGCTTGGATGGCAGCATGTGTTGCTCCAAAACCTGGATGGACCTTTCGGTATCAATGGTGCCATCACAGATGTGTAAGTTGCCCATGCCATGGACACTAACACCCCCATACCATCACAGATGCTGGCTTTTCAACTTTGCGCTGGTAACAATGTGGATGGTCTTTTTCCTCTTCTCCTCAAAAACAATTTGAAATGTGGACTCATCAGTCCACAGCTCACTTTTCCACATTGCGTCTGTCGATTTCAACTGAGCTCGAGCCCAGAGAAGGCGGTGGTGTTTCTGGATGTTGTTGATGTATGGCTTTCACTTTGCATGGTAGAGTTTTAACTTGCACTTGTAGATGTAGCAACAAACTGTGTTAACTGACAATGGTTTTCTGAAGTGTCCCTGAGCCCACGCGGTAAGATCCTTTACACAGTGATGTCGGTTTTTAATGCAGTGCTGCCTGAGGGATCAAAGGTCACAGGCATTCAATGTTGGTTTTCGGCCTTGCTGCTTACGTGTAGAAAGTTCTCCAGATTCTCTGAATCTTCTGATTATATTATGGACTGTAGATGATGGAATACCTAAATTCCTTTTAGTTGAACATTGAGAAATATTGTTTTTAAACTGCTGGACTATTTTTTCATGCAGTTGTTGAAAAAGTGGTGATCCTCACCCCATCTTTGCTTGTGAATGGCTGAGACTTTTGGGGATGCTCCTTTTATACCCAATCATGACACTCACCTGTTTCCAAACAGGTGTTTTTTGAGCATTCACCAACTTTCCCAGTCTTTTGTTGCCTGTCCCAACTTTTTGAAATGTGTTGCAGGCATCCATTTCAAAATGAGCAAATATTTGCACAAAAACAAAAACGTTTATCAGTTTGAACATTAAATATCTTGTCTTTGTGGTGTATTCAATTGAATATAGATTGAAGAGGATTTGCAAATCAATCATTGTATTCTGTTTTTATTTACATTTTACACAACACCCCAACTTCATTGAAATTGGGGTTGTACACACGTACACACACACACACACACACACACACACACGCACACACACACACACACACACACAATATACTATACTATGTTGGGAAGGTGTCGTGACACGGACCCACAACAGGGGGCGTTAATGAACGGACAATGGATAAGCCAAAGAGTAACAATTTAATGTTGTGAAGCGCACAACGAAGTACAGACAATAACAATATTGCGGAATGTCAATCATACACAAGGTGACGTGTGGCAGGCTCGAAGATAGAAGACGTCTGGAGATAGAAGAGCCGGATCCCACACGGCTTCCACCACCAACGGATCTGAAGAACACCGGAGCCGCCAAGCCCTGCGCCCCAGGTGGCCACTGTCTTCAGCAGTCAGACCCGGTACTGCTGGCAGAGAACAGAAACAGTTTTGATGAGTGTGAGTACACACACTCAGTAATCCCACAGTCTGTGTTCTGTAAGGGAGGGAGCACCTCCACCTCCAGTCACACACTCCTGCAGCTTCTGTCTAACCACTTATCTGGTTGGGGTGTGAAGCGAAGCCGTCGCTGATCACACCAAACGCCAATCCCACAGATAAGGCAACACCCACAGGAAAACGGCTGCAAAGAAGTTCAAACTATTAGTCAGTTTAAATTCAGCAGAGAAATGACCTGTATGGTAGCTGATTTCTCAGCGGGGAGGTGGAGTTGCAGTCCGGCTTTTATGGAGGTTGACGTAGATGAGTGACAGCTGGTGGTGATGATGTGACAGCTGTCACTCCACTGGTTTCGGCGCCCTCTCGTGCTTGAAGCCCGCACTCCAAGCAGGGCGCCATCTGGTGGTGGTGGGCCAGCAGTACCTCCTCTTCAGCGGCCCACACAGCAGGACCCCCCCCCTCAACGGGCGCCTCCTGGCGCCCGACCAGGTTTGTCCGGGTGCCGGGCGTAGAAGTCGGTCAGGAGGGCCGGGTCCAGGATGAAGCTCCTTTTCCCCGTTCCTCGGGGCCATACCCCTCCCAGTCCACCAGATACTGAAACCCCCGACCCTTACGACGGACGTCCAGGAGCCGACGCACGGTCCATGCCGGCTCCCCGTCGATGATCCGGGCAGGAGGCGGTGCAGGTCCAGGGGTGCAGAGTGGTGAGGTGTGGTAGGGCTTAAGCCGTGACACATGAAAGACAGGATGGATCCGCAGTGAAGCTGGCAGCCGTAGCTTCACTGCGGCCGGGCTGAGGACTTTGATGATGGGAAACGGTCCAATATACCTGTCCTTGAGTTTCTGCGAGTCCACTTGAAGTGGGATGTCCTTTGTAGACAACCACACCTCCTGCCCGGGCTGGTATGCAGGGGCCGGGGAACGCCGGTGGTCTGCATGGGTCTTGGCCCTCGTCCGGGCCTTCAACAGGGCAGAACAGGCGGCCCGCCACACCCGGCGGCACCTCCTGAGGTGGGCCTGGACCGAGGGCACACCGACCTCTCCCTCCACAAGTGCAAACAATAGGGGCTGGTACCCCAAACACACCTCAAACGGGGAGAGGCCGGTGGCTGACGACACTTGGCTGTTGTGGGCGTACTCGATCCAGGCCAGATGGGTGCTCCAGGCCATCGGGTGCGCGGAGGTAACGCAACGGAGGGCCTGCTCCAGCTCCTGGTTGGCCCGCTCTGCCTGTCCGTTAGTCTGAGGGTGATACCCGGACGAGAGACTCACGGTGGCCCCCAGTTCCCTGCAGAAACTCCTCCAGACCTGAGAGGAGAACTGACGGCCACGGTCTGAGACGATGTCCACTGGTATCCCATGCAGACGCACGACGTGGTGGACCAGGAGGTCTGCTGTCTCCTGGGCCGTAGGGAGCTTCGGGAGGGCCACGAAGTGGGCCGCCTTGTAGACCTGGTCCACTATCGTGAGGATGGTGGTGTTGCCCTGGGACGGTGGGAGGCCCGTGACAAAGTCCAGGCTGATGTGGGACCAGGGGCGGTGAGGTACCGGTAGGGGCTGGAGGAGTCCTGAAGTCCTCTTATGGTCAGCCTTGCCCCTGGCACAGGTGGTACAGGCCTGGACGTAGTCCCAGACGTCGGCCTCCATAGACGCCCACCAGAAGCCCTGCTGGACCACTGCCATGGTTCTGCGCACCCCAGGATGACAGGAGAGCTTGGAACCATGACAGAAGTCCAAAACCGCAGCTCTGGCCTCTGGTGGGATGTACAGTTTATTCTTCGGGCCGGTCTTCGGTCTGGGTTCCGTGTCAGGGCCTCCCGGACGGTCTTCTCCACGTCCCAGGTGAGAGTGGCCACGACAGTGGACTCGGGGATGATGGTTTCTGTTGGGTCTGACAATTCGGCCTTGGCCTCCTCTTCATGCACCTGGGACAGGGCATCCAATCGTTGGTTCTTGGTCCCGGGGCGGTATGTAATCTGGAAGTCAAAGCGCCCGAAGAACAGTGACCAGTGGGCTTGCCTGGGGTTCAGCCGCTTGGCGGTCCGGATGTACTCCAGGTTCCGATGGTCCGTGAAAACCGTGAAGGGCACCGTCGCTCCCTCCAACAGGTGTCTCCACTCCTCAAGAGCCTCCTTCACCGCCAGGAGTTCCCGATTGCCGACGTCATAGTTCCTCTCAGCCGGGGTCAATCTGCGGGAAAAATAGGCACAAGGGTGGAGAACCTTATCGGACTCCCCGCTCTGGGACAGCACGGCTCCTATCCCTGAGTCAGAGGCATCCACTTCCACTGTGAACTGGCGAGTAGGACCAGGCTGCACCAGAACTGGTGCAGACGAGAACCGGCGCTTCAACTCCCTAAACGCGGCTTCGCACCGATCTGACCAGGTGAAGGGGACCTTAGTGGAGGTCAGGGCTGTCAGGGGGCTAACTACCTGACTGTAGCCCTTAATGAACCTCCTGTAGAAGTTTGCAAAGCCGAGGAACTGTTGCAGCTTCCTACGGCTTGTTGGGTGGGGCCAATCTCTCACCGCCGCAACCTTGGCCGGATCAGGGGCGACGAAGTTGGAGGAGATGATGAACCCCAGGAAGGACAAAGAAGTGCGGTGTAACTCGCACTTCTCGCCCTTCACAAACAGCCGGTTCTCCAACAACCGCTGTAGGACCTGACGTACATGCCGGACATGAGTCTCAGGGTCCGGAGAAAAGATGAGTATGTCGTCTAGATATACGAAGACAAACCGATGCAGGAAGTCCCGCAAGACGTCATTAACCAACGCTTGGAACGTCGCGGGGGCGTTTGTGAGGCCGAACGGCATGACCAGGTACTCAAAGTGACCTAAGGGGGTGTTAAATGCCGTCTTCCACTCGTCTCCCTTCCGGATCCGAACCAGGTGGTACCCATTCCTAAGATCGAGTTTGATGAATATTTGGGCTCCATGCAGGGGCGTGAACACCGAATCCAACAGAGGTAATGGGTATCGATTGCGAACCGTAATCTCGTTCAGCCCTCTGTAATCGATGCATGGACGGAGTCCGCCGTCCTTCTTACCCACAAAAAAGAAACCCGCGCCCATCGGGGAGGTGGAGTTCCGGATCAACCCGGCAGCTAAGGAGTCCCGGATGTAGGTCTCCATTGATTCGCGTTCCGGACGTGAGAGATTGTACAGGCTGCTGGACGGATACTCAGCGCCTGGGATCAAATCAATGGCGCAATCGTACGGTCGGTGCGGGGGAAGGGCGAGTGCCAGATCTTTGCTGAAAACGTCAGCAAGATCGTGGTACTCCTCCGGTACCGCCGTCAGATTGGGGGGGACTTTGACCTCCTCTTTAGCTGTCACACCGGGTGGAACCGAGGATCCTAAACACTCCCGGTGGCAGGTTTCGCTCCACTGCGTCACAACCCCAGACGGCCAATCAATCCGGGGATTGTGTTTCAACACCCATGGAAAACCCAAAATCACTCGGGAGGTAGACGTTGTTACATAAAACACAATCTCCTCCCTGTGATTCCCAGACACCACCAATGTCACGGGCTGTGTCTGTTGTGTGATTAATGGAAGAAGGGTGCCATCTAGTGCCCGTACCTTCAAGGGTGAAGGCAGAGCCACCAGAGGGAGCCCCACTTCCTTTGCCCATCTGCTGTCCAGCAGATTCCCTTCCGACCCCGTGTCTACGAGTGCTGGGGCGTGAAGGGTTAACTCCTCACTAAGGATCGTGACTGGGATTCGTGCGGATCTACGGGGTTTCCCCGCGTGCGTGTTATGGCCCACCCTTAGCCCAGTTTCTAAGGACGGGCATTGTAGTTTGACCGTTTGGGGCAGTTCCTCTGAATATGACCACTAGAGCCACAGAAAAAACACTCCCCGCGGGCCAGCCTCCTTTGTCTTTCATTTGGTTTCACTTTGGCCCTGCTCGTGTCCATAGCTTCGTCAGCAGGGGGAGCTGTTGCCACACGGGGCCCTCTGGCTGTGGAGCGTGGGGACGACGGCACCCTTTCGGACCCGGAAGGAAGAGGGACGGCTCGTGCCCGGTCACGCCCCCCGCCCTGCTCCCAACGGTGTTCCTCTAAGCGGTTGTCTAAACGTATAACCAGGTCGACAAGCCCGTCAAAATCCCGCGGTTCCTCCTTAGCCAGCAGATGCTCCTTCAGGACCGGAGACAGTCCGTTTATGAAGGCGGCGCGGAGTGCAACGGTATTCCAGCCGGACCTCGCAGCCGCGATGCGGAAGTCGACTGCATACTCGGCTGCACTCCGGCGCCCCTGTCTCATTGACAGTAGCACGCTGGAAGCGGTCTCGCCTCTGTTGGGATGATCAAAAACCTGTTTGAACTCCCTTACAAACCCAGCGTATGACGTTAGGAGCCGTGAGTTCTGCTCCCAGAGCGCCGTAGCCCAGGCGCGTGCCTCTCCTCGAAGCAGGTTAATAACATAAGCCACCCGGCTAGCGTCTGACGCGTACATGACGGGACGCTGTGCAAAGACGAGCGAACACTGCATTCGGAAGTCCGCGCACGTCTCGACACAACCTCCGTACGGCTCCGAAGGGCTTATGTATGCTTCAGGGGACGGTGGGGGGGGGTCGTTGAACGACCAGTGGGACGTCTGTGTCTGACAAGGGACCAGCAGGAGGAGATGCTGCAGCAGCGCTTTGGTCGCGCGCTTCCACCCTGGCGGTGAGAGCCTCCATCATCCGATTGAGAATAACGATCTGCTCGGTCACCAGATCCAACCGAGCAGTGAAAGCGGTTAGAATCTGCTGCAGCTCACCTAACACGCCTCCTGCTGGTGCCTGTGCACCTCGCTCTTCCATTGGCTGTTCAAACTCGGGTTGACGCCCCTCGGGATCCATGACGCTGGCCGAGAAATCCTGTTGGGAAGGTGTCGTGACACGGACCCACAACAGGGGGCGTTAATGAACGGACAATGGATAAGCCAAAGAGTAACAATTTAATGTTGTGAAGCGCACAACGAAGTACAGACAATAACAATATTGCAGAATGTCAATCATACACAAGGTGACGTGTGGCAGGCTCGAAGATAGAAGAAGTCTGGAGATAGAAGAGCCGGATCCCACACGGCTTCCACCACCAACGGATCTGAAGAACACCGGAGCCGCCAAGCCCTGTGCCCCAGGTGGCCACTGTCTTCAGCAGTCAGACCCAGTACTGCTGGCAGAGAACAGAAACAGTTTTGATGAGTGTGAGTACGCACACTCAGTAATCCCACAGTCTGTGTTCTGTAAGGGAGGGAGCACCTCCACCTCCAGTCACACACTCGTGCAGCTCCTGTCTAACCACTTATCTGGTTGGGGTGTGAAGCGAAGCCGTCGCTGATCACACCAAACGCCAATCCCACAGATAAGGCAACACCCACAGGAAAACGGCTGCAAAGAAGTTCAGACTATTAGTCAGTTTAAATTCAGCAGAGAAATTACCTGTATGGTAGCTGATTTCTCAGCGGGGAGGTGGAGTTGCAGTCCGGCTTTTATGGAGGTTGACGTAGATGAGTGACAGCTGGTGGTGATGATGTGAGAGCTGTCACTCCACTGGTTTCGGCGCCCTCTCGTGCTTGAAGCCCGCACTCCAAGCAGGGCGCCATCTGGTGGTGGTGGGCCAGCAGTACCTCCTCTTCAGCGGCCCACACAACATACTATATGCTATGTATATGTGTATATACTATTCCAGTGGTGTCCAAATTATTCCACAAAGGGCCAAAAGGGTGCAGGTTTTCTTTGCAGCCGCTGACTCTCGCAGATGATTTCACTGATTAACATCACTTTGAGCAGATGGGACGAGTTCATCAGTGAAAAGAAAACTGCTGCAAAGAAAACCTGCACCCTCTTGGCCCTTTCTGGAATACTTTGGACACCACTGTACTATACTATATATGCAACTTGTAAAGCACTTTAGGTGTCTTGAAAAGCACTCTATAAATCCAAGACATTATTATTATGAATATTATATAGTATATATATTATACTATACTATATATATATGATAATAGTTTTGCCCATTTGTCTATTTGACTCCTTTACTTCTTACAGAAGTAGTTTTTCCTTTTCTTTTATTGTTGTTTATGCATCAATGACACCAGATCAACTGTATGTGAGAACTTACATGGCAATAAATTTGATTCTGATTCTGATAATGTACTACTTTACTATAACAGATCAAAAGCAGCTGAATCTCTTCACCTTTCAGCAAAAGTCAGGAAAGGTCTTCCCCCTCCTCCCAAGCTGAAGCCCTCAGCAGATCTCCAGCTAACTCAAGGTTGGTGAACTCTGCTTAATATCTTGGACAATTTTTTCTGTGTGGTAACAGAAGTGTAAGTAAGTAAGTAAGTAAGGTTTATTTATATAGCACCTTTCAAGATAGAAATCACAAAGTGCTTCACATAAGAACAAAGAAATTAAAAGCAGCAGAAACATAGAACCATAAAACTAGGTAAAAGCCAACCTATACAAAAGGGTCTTTAGCTTCACTTTAAATGTTTCAACATGATGAGTCCACGGAGCATAGGTCCAAAAGCAGGGCCACCACCTCGAAAGCACAGTCTCCCCTGGTCTTCAGTCTTGTCCTAGGCACAACCAATAGGCCCAGGTCCAAAGACCTCAGAGACCTTCTTGTCACATATGGATGTAATAGCTCGGTGATATAAGATGGCATTTGACCATGCAGAGCTCTAAAAGTCAGTACTAGAATTTTAAATTGGAGTCTGAAATGGATGGGGAGCCAGTGCAAGGAGGAGAGGATTGGGGTTATATGTGACCTCTTTGATGACCTCGTCAGCAGCCTTGCAGCCGCATTCTGAACCGTTTGTAAGCGGTCCAAAGAGGACTTGCTAAGGCTAAAAAATCATGAGTTACAGTAATCCAGACGTGATGACACAAATGCATGAATGATCATCTCCAACTCCGCCCGAGACACAATGCTGCGCAGACGGGCAATATTACGCAAATGGAAAAAACAAGACTGTGCCAAGTGGATTGGAAGTTGCCTGTTGCAGTGACCGCTCAGCCGCTGAGCTGAGCAGGGGATACTCTGCTGCAGGACGCTCCAAGTACCTGCCTCTATTCAGCCTGCACATGGCTCACATGTCTCCCTCCCACATACAGGAAAAATCAGTGCAAAATGCTTCTTTTTTTTTTGCATGTGTCTATACTGTGCAGGTTTATCTGATTTTGCAGGAGTGTGACCATGAAGGCTTTGAGGAGAAGCAACGTTGGGTTAGCGATCTCAACAGGACAGCTGTGGTGTGGACACGGGACTTTGAAGCAGTTAGCACAGCTAGCTATTAGCGATGTTTATGCTTATTGGCTATTGACTGTGGCTGAACAAATAAGGGAATCAAAAAATGCAAAGGAGACAGTGACAATCAGATTGTTTATGACAATCATGTGGAAACTGATTATTATATTGAAACTGCGCTATGTGTCGCAAGAACCAGCATCGCACAGCAGGATGATGCTGTGGACAGTCTTGTGGACAGTTTAACAGTTTAAACTCAGTGCTCACAACCACACTCGACATGATCGCTCCACCTATATTAAAACCACGCACCCCAAGGCACAGTCGCCTTGGTTCTTGGTGGATTTGGAATAAAAAGTCTGCGGGCCACAGACTCATCATTCTCTCATCATACACCTTTTTTGTGGAATGATCTCCCTATGCAGATAAAACAGTCTGATTCTGTAGAGACATTCAAGTGCAGACTTAAGATGCATTTATTTGCCCTTTCGTATGGCTAGCATACTGGCAGAGTATGGAACTATGCTTCCTATCCTTTTAAATTCATTTTATTAGTAATGAAGCAGGGCTCGGCCTCAACTTCATCTAAATTCTGGGTCTGTTAGTGAAGCTTCAGGCCGGTGATTACCTTAGTATTTTCTCTGCTTTCCTGTCGATTTACTGCTAATGAATTATACCTTAGGTGTAGTTTTTCTGGACAACTGATTCTGCTCTTTTTCTCTCTGTCCGAGGTACGGATAACGGGACAGCTACTGAACACGGTGCCAGACTGACCGTGAGATGTCATGCCTGAAACTGTTGCAGCACACTGCAGTCTGCGTTTGGAATGGACATTGCAGTGGGAACAGGCCCATTGATGAGATGAGGACTGCTGGATGACCCCTGCCTGTGGCATAACCGCCTTCATGGACTTCTCATCAAATACATATTCTTTTGTTATTATGTCATGTTGTCTTGATTTCCTGTTTTCTGTTTCTTCACCTTTGTAAAGCTTTGTAAAAAACCTTGTAACCATTTAGAATGGCCTAAGCAGAGGGTCACCCCTTTGAGTCTGGTCTGCTTGAGGTTTCTTTCTCAAATCATCTGAGGGAGTTTTTCCTTACCACTGTCGCCTGTGTGATGGCTCTGGGGGTTGGTAAGGTTAGACCTTGCTTGTGTGAAGTGCCTTGAGGCAGCTTTGTTGTGATTTGGTGCTATATAAACTAAGTAAATTGAAATTGACTATATCCTCTGTGACTTTGGTGTGGCACTTAAGGTGACGCAAAATCAGTGGAATGCAGTTGTGTTGCAGGATATATATTTATTATTTGTTACTTAGTTTATTCAGTGTGGTTTCAACTTATTACCTCCACCAGGTTGTTTGTCTGTTTGTTTGTGAACAGCCTGGAGATAGGCAAGAAGTGATTCAATTTTCAAGGTCAAAGGTCCAAAAAACTGCTTTGGTGATTGCAGCCGAAAACAAAATAGTACACCATCTTTCCTTTTACATTGCACAACAGAAGACTGTCTCCAGAAATGATCAAATAAACGAGACTGCACTGCCCTATTCCATTAATATTTAGCATAAGGGTGTACTTGAGTGATCTGCTGACACTTTGTATTACTGATTTGTGCGGACATGTTATATTCTGATGATTCTTGTTTCACAGCTGTGACTGGTTTCCCCAAACATAAAATCCAGTTGAAGGTGTAAATTATTGGTTATTATTTTTCTACCCATTTGTTGTTTGTAATATGGGAAAAAATAAATAACCGCTGAGGAGTATGTTTTCACGTGACAACACGTGTGTCTGGAATGTGTTCCTCATGTCATACTACCTATTTGTTAACATAGATGCCTAAATGAAAATCAACATGCAACGCAGCCATAACACGAGCGTGAGGTTTGCAGTGTGTTTCAGGCCTTAGGAAAATGCATCAAATGTAATCCTTAAATATAGTGCAATGCTAAAATACCTTTGATCGTATGAGCATAAAGATAGGAAACAGAATGTGACCTTTTGACCTCTTAAAATAGGTCAAGGTTAGCCATCTTTGAACTTGTCTCAGGTCTGTGTCCCAAGAATGTTCCCTGTGAATGTGAAGATCATGGCAGTAATAGGACTGGACTTATGCTGAACACAGACAGACAGAGGGATGTACAAGGCCTTCGCAATACCCGATGGCCATATTCTGGCCTTGGGTAAAAAGGTTTAGTAGTGGTACTGTACGGTCAAGCACCCTTAGCTGAACTGTGCCGTGTGTTTACACTGAGAATGTTGGCCTGATTCAAATCAATCCTCAGTCCAGCTGTGCAATAAACCCAACCCATGACTGAATATAGATCTGCCTGGATGTTCTTCAGGCATCCAGACAAATCTGCTGTAAAAAAATAAATCACTTTAAAGCACAAACCTGTGTGGCTTTAAGAAAAAATAAAGCAAATGTCCGAGGCAGCAGTTCAGTTCCATGTTGGTAATTCCAGTGCCGGACAGTGATTGTAACTGATTTAAACAGTAGCACTGATTTAAACAGCGGGTAGATGAACTTGTCCAGGCGCTCAGTTTATCTCACTAAATGAGGGGGAGCCGGGGGGGGGGGGGGGGATTCAAAGTGAGATTCCTTTATAGTGCAGTTAAAAAGACCCTTTGTCGTGGGCTGCCTTTGTCCACCTTTGTCCTCTCCCCCTGTCTGTCCTTTTGTGTGTAGTTTGTCTGTTTCCCATCCAGGTGTTCCAGCAGAGCCAAGGAACACCTGTAACTCATCTACTCCTGATTATGAGCAGGTATTTTAACCCCCGGCTTTGAGCTCATCCTTGCCAGAATCTCATTCCCGATCATTCCAGAATCCCACGTCTGAGTCTGATGTGAGAACCTTTCGAGAGACTTCCCTGAGACGCCCTCAGCGTGAATTCTGAGCTTCCCTCAGCTACTCTCCAAGGTAACCTGGCCGCTCTATTTGCCTTAATAGAGTACTCTGACCTTGGTGTTTCCAGACGCCGTCCTGTGCAGCTTCCATGCCACAACGTCTACTGGTTTCCATGCCACTACCTGCAAACTACAACATCACTTTAGGAATGCTCAGCTGTGCCGCTGTTGATCCTCAGCCTGCCTCAGAGCGAGCCGCTCTGCTCCTGTCAGCTAAGTTCGTGTTTGTCTTTGAGTTCCTGAGATTCCACTCTCATTCAGCTCCTGTCTGTGACTTCATCTGTTTATTCCAAGAACCTTATGAACTGTATGCAAAGCTATTAAGAACTTCCAAGTCATTCCTGAAGCAGAGTTCCAGCTAAACTGAACTGCATCATTAGACGCTTCTTCTTCTTCTTCGTCTTTCGGCTGTTCCCATTAGGGGTCGCCACAGCAGATCAATCGTTTCCATCTCACCCTGTCCTCTGTATCTTCCTCTGTCACACCAACCACCTGCATGTCCTCTCTCAGCACATCCATGAACCTCCTCTTTGGTCTCCCTCTTCTCCTCCTGCCTGGTGGCTCCATCCTCAGCATCCTTCTCCCTATATACCCTGGGTCCCTCCTCTGCACATGTCCAAACCATCTCAATCTCACCTCTCTGACTTTGTCTCCAAACCGTCCCACCTGAGCTGTCCCTCTGATATGTTCATTCCTAATCTTGTCCATTCTTGTCACTCCCAAAGAGAATCTCAACATCTTCAGCTCTGCCACCTCCAGCTCTGCCTCCTGTCTTTTTGTTAGTGCCACTGTCTCTAAACCATACAACATAGCTGGTCTCACTACTGTTTTGTAAACTTTCCCCTTCACTCTTGCTGATTTTCTTTGGTCACAAATCACTCCTGCCACCTTTCTCCACCCACTCCACCCTGCCTGCACTCTCTTCTTCACCTCTCTACCACACTCTCCATTACTTTGAACAGTTGACCCCAAATATTTAAACTCATCTACTTTCACCACTTGTACTCCTTGTAACTGCACTATTCCACTGGGCTCCCTCTCATTCACACACATGTACTCAGTCTTGCTTCTACTGACTTTCATTCCCCTTCTCTCCAAAGCATATCTCATCATAACTGCATCATTAGACGCACTGCTGCTTAATTGCATTACTGACCTCTGAACATTCCTGAACTGTGAACATTCCTGAACTGAGCCTCCATGCTAACTCTGAAGATTCTGTTGTTAAAGACCTCTAGTCACTCACCATCGTCTCCTCGTCTCCTCAGAATGTTCCTCCGTCCTCAGCTCTGTTTTGTGGCCACCTGGCTCCAGTTGCTGTAAGTCCTGTCCTGCCCTGGATTCCAACCAGTCCTTACTCTCCAAACCTGGTTCCGTGTGCACTGCAGCTCCCGGCTTCCACCGCCTGGAGTGGGCCATGTCTTCACTTTGCATGCTCCAATACCAGCTTCAGCATTATTACTTCTGTTGCACCATTACTGTAAATAAATCTCCTTTTGTTCACTTCCATTCTCGTCATTGGTCCGAGCATTTGAGTCCATTGCCTGACCGGTCCGGTCCCATCCGGACCTCTAACCATAACACCCTTATTATGCTGCCTTCGCTTGTTTGCACTGAACCAATCATAATGCTGCACCAGTGTGTGATTGTTAGGTGGCATACTCCTGTTCATCACCCCAAATGATGTGTGACCATGAACACCCCAAACATCATGTCAATGAAGACATTTGGTCCTTTGTCATTTCCCACTGGGTCGTGTGCTCCCAAACGTCACGGTGCAGTTTGCAGACATTTCAACAGTAGCTTTGTGGTTCCTGAAGGTTACGTAGCATCTGTTTCTTCTTAATCTCATGGCAGCATCATATAACATGCCGCTAAAACATTGCACATCTGTCCCGGCGTGCTCGCTCTGCCTTTTACATAGATGTTTATTCTGCAAAATCACTCCCTGTGCTGCAGGATTAACCGTGAATAACAATGCTCACCCGTTCCATGTTCATACAGATTATGAGGTAATGGCAAGGGGGGAGACTGGTGCAACATTCAAGGGGCTAAGGGGAGGACTCTGCAAAGACAAATTTCCCCTCACAGGAGCAGTTTCCAGAACACAGAATAAACTGAAGACCAGAAACAAGCACTCAAATTATTTCTGCAGGCGGCACTCAGGCACGGGGGTGCTCACACATGAATCATTCATATGCACAGTTTTAAGATTCATTTGTGTGCACAAAATGAATACTTGTAAGATTAGATGCAGGTTAATACATATTTCCAGAAAACAGCTCCTTGAAGACAGTGAAATGTCTAAAATGTAAACATCTTACGTTATCCACGATGGATATGTCGCAGCCAGGCTGTGCCAGGAGCAGTTTTACAATCTCAGCTCGCCCGTGTTCGCTCGCACACATCAACGCCGTGGATCCCTCGTCATCCTGCGCATTCACATCGGCTCCGCAGTCCAGCAGCGCTTGGACCATCTCCTGCCGCCCATGGCTAACAGCTAGCATCAATGCTGTCTGACCTGCCTGGGAATGGACAGAGATTTTAGTATGCTTTTAAATTTATGACTTTGTTACATTACTTAATTCATTCTGTTTCAGGAAAATTCACACTAGTCATACAACAGGACATCTTGGCTAAGAGAAACCGCTAACTCATGTCACGCCTGTTAATAATCCAAAACTGTATGAACAGAAACGTAGGCTTGAGAACACACAATTCTCAGACACATACACAAACATTTTGTAAACATTATTTCCTTTTTAGGGCAGAACCATTATCGTTTGACCACAGTTGGTAACAGCACTTTTTTTTTTAAATATTAGTTTTTCACAACAGAAGAAAAAAATTCTCAGGTGAAAACTTGATAATTATGAGGACAGTGCTGAGTTTTAAAAATAAAAAACTAACTAAGAAAACAGTTGCAAGTATACTTTGTTTTGTTGGGAGGGGGGGCTTTTCTGCAGAGGTGATTTTGGTCTTTTGACCCCAAAAGATGTTTTACAGTCGCCACGTCGAACACACACACCACATTTGGTGACAATTAGACAAGAAATAAGTTATTGCGCTCACGATTTTTACACCATACACGACAGTGACCTTGACCTTTGAGATTTTGTTCCCAAAAATCAATAGGCTTCTTGGGATCACTATGTGTAATGCACATACCAGGTTTGATGAGAATCAGGCCAGAACAACTGAAGTAATTTCACTCACAATTGAAATGTCACATGACTGACTGACTGACTCCCCCACACATAGTGATCTCTAGACCGCTGGCTGTGCCGTGGTAAAAAAGGAGAAGCCAAAAGAATTGCCTTTCTGTGCACAGAGACAGCAGCAGAACTGTTCGGTCGCTGATACAGGATCGTGTTCGTTAAGTGCACGTGCTGAGTGAAGTGCCGTAAAGTCGTTAATCTGCTGTTGCTGCAAAAGTTTAACAAAATAATTTCAACTACATTATAATTATGTTTTGATGTCAAACAACAGAAATGTAAAATGATTATCCAGAAAGGGCAAAGTTTGTTTCTTGTATATTTGATTGTTCTGACTTGTCTTTTAATACTTTTCCTTCATTTTCCCTTTAGGTTGCTGCCTCACACTTACAGTCCTCAGTTACAGTCCTCACACTATTATAGTCCTCACACTTACAGTCCTCAGTTACAGTCCTCACACTATTATAGTCCTCACACTTACAGTCCTCAGTTACAGTCCTCACACTATTATAGTCCTCACACTTACAGTCCTCAGTTACAGTCCTCACACTTACAGTCCTCACACTATTACAGTCCTCACACTATTATAGTCCTCACACTTACAGTCCTCACACTATTACAGTCCTCACACTATTTTAGTCCTCACACTTACAGTCCTCACACTATTACAGTCCTCACACTATTATAGTCCTCACACTTACAGTCCTCAGTTACAGTCCTCACACTTACAGTCCTCACACTATTACAGTCCTCACACTATTATAGTCCTCACACTTACAGTCCTCACACTATTACAGTCCTCACACTTACACTCCTCAGTTACAGTCCTCACACTTACAGTCCACACACTTACATTCCTCAGTTACAGTCCTCACACTATTACAGACCTCACACTTACAGTCCTCAGTTACAGTCCTCACACTATTACAGTCCTCATACTTACACTCCTCAGTTACAGTCCTCACACTAAAGCCCCTTTCACACTGGGCTGCTTCGAGCTGCTTCATGTAGCGTATTGACGACACAGGAATGTCTGTGTCAGGTGCTCGCAGCAGGGGGCAGAGAGGAGGTGAGAATGCAGCCTGCAGGTTCTCTGCACAGAGAAACCAGAGTGCACAGTTTGGTTGCAGCCAGACTGTGCACCGTGATACCGCTTCTCGTTTATATTTGTTCTTGTGCTGAGCTGCAGGTCTGCGCTGTGTTCTGTTCTAGTTTATCTTTCTTCCTTTGACCGCGAGCTGCGTGCGTGCGTGAACGAACCATCCGTGAGTAAATGTCTAGATGTCTGGAGTTATACTTGATGTGGACATGTCCTGTCTCTGGCAATCAGTCTGTGATCAGGATTTATGTCCATTATGTCCTTAACAGAATGATGAGAGAGTTTGAGGGAAGAGTGAGGAACTGCAGCAGCCAGACAGTTTTTCTTCTTTCTTTCTTTTAATTGTTCACATTTGTGCACACGAACGAATTGTCCATGAATGGACTGGAGATGTCTGAACTTTTTAATGGATGTGGACATGTCCTGTCTCTGGCAATCAGTCTGTGAGCAGGACTTTTATGGACTTTATTTAAACACATTTGTGAGAGAAGAGCGAGGAGCTGCAATCAGCAGCATATTTTTTTTTCTGTGCTCTTTGAGCGTGTAGATTTACTGCATTGTGTACACAGTATAAAAACAGTCCTGTGTGATTTATACTTTGGGAACAATGGAACACAGCAGGAATCATACATTGGCATCGGGTAACGTTGTATTGTGACGGTGTGGCTTCCAGTCACGTTGAGTACCGTCGCGTTGCCTTGACTTGCGCTGAAACCACTGAATTTCTGCGTCGAGCACAGGACGCAGAAAAAATTAAACGTTTAATTTTTGGCGTCCGATTCGCTTCGTCCTTTGCGTCCCTCGCGCTGTTGTGGCATTGAGCTGCATCGTCTCCGCACTGAGTTGCTTCAACGTGGCATCGTCATGACGCCGCACGATGCAACGGAAAGTGGGCCCAGTGTGAAAGGGGCTTTACAGTCCTCAGTTACATTCCTCACACTATTACAGTCCTCACACTTACAGTCCTCAGTTACATTCCACACAGTATTACAGTCCTTACGCTATTACAATCCTCACACTATTAGTCTTCACACTATTACAGTCCTCACAGTTACATTCCTCACACTATTACAGTTCTCACACTATTACAGTCCTCACGTTCAACATAATGTGGAGATTAAAGTTATATAAAAAAGACACATATTCCAGTAATCAACTTCAAACAGGATGTAAATATTTCTCTATTGTAATTATAACTGGCAATTTCCTTTGAGCTGATGATTTCAAAGCAAACTGAAAAATTACAACTGTAAGAAAACTTAAAAGTCAAAAAGTGTTCACCCACATCACACAAATCTACACAGCAGAAACTGCAACGTTTAGACTCCTGACTCAAAACTCTCAATGGGCACCTTGTGTTGTCTTCCTCACAGCAACAATAAACACCAGTAATTTAGTCTGTAATACTCCAGATTCAGTCCTGTGACTCAGATAAATGAAAACATCTCAGGCCTCGATTCCCAACACGTACAGTTCACCAGCTGATTAGATAAACCGAGTAATAAAACCATTACTTGGTCTATTAAAGTCAACCGATTTACACCAGACAGTCTCACTAAACATTTTCTAAAGTAAATCAACTCCATGGCCAATTATTTAAGCGTATGTTTTCACTTTAATACGTTTAGTGCTGGATTACTAAACTCTTGACTGAAATGTTTACACTGAACAACACATGTTTTAGCCTGAGAACTTATCCTTTGCCTTGAGACATTTAAGTGTAGTTTGATACTGAAGTCTGAAGAAATAGTGCAACACCACACAATAGTGCAATAGTGCAGCAGCCACAGCACAGTGTGCATGAGCACTTAAAAAAAAAAATCATCTGCACTGCAAAACGGCTTTCTTGCAACTGTGTGTAGAAGTGGCAAATTGGCGCCCCCTGCACCTGCACAGGCACCCTTGCTTGTTGAGAAGGATGGTACACAGAGGCAGTGTGAGAAAGGGGAGGGGCATGCGGGGAACAGTTCACCTCTGGGTTTCTCTAATGGAAAGGACAAGGGAGTAGGGGTGGTTAGTGGGCTAAAGTCAGTTACACCTCGGCCCGTTTTCATAAAGTCTTTTAGTCTATTAAACTTTCTAAGTTGACTACAGTTGGTCACCCAACATTATCCTTCTAATCACCATTTCACATTGACGGTTAAACTTGTACATTAGCCGCCTCACCTTAGTCAACGGTTTTCACAGGCATAACGGCTTCGCGCATGCTATTGCGAAGAGACGGCTCCAATGTGCAACAGTTTTGTTTACTTCCGGGTTGGTCGTCATGAACTATGTAGCTTTTGTTTTAACTGTCTTTATTAACAATTACGGACCCATATGAACAGTAGAATGATGTACTTAGCTCTTAGCCTAACAGTTTATAGTATAGTAGTATAGTATATAAACTGTATATAATAAAGCCCATAACTGGCTTTATTAACAGTTACAGACCCATATGAACAGCAGAATGATGTACTTAGCTCTTAGCCTAACAGAGCCTAACAGTTTATAGTATAGTAGCATAGTATATAAACTTGACTGTCATTGCACATGAAAATTCAGTAAGATATATATTATATTCCAATTCCAAGGTGGAACTATGCCAGTATACAAAGGTATATCTAAATATCTAAAATGGAAGAGTAAAATAGGAGAGTAGAAAAGAGTAGAGTAGAGCCACTTATACATACATACAACAAAACTTGTCCTCTGCAGTTAACCCAGTACTTACAAGGGAGACCTCTTAGTTTGATGAAGGCATGAGTGTATTTCTCCAGAGAAAACTGGAGTTACATGAGGAACGGCATCTGGTATAAAACTTCCCAAATCCCAATGCATGATCTGTACTGGCTCTGCTGTGGTGACTCTGAACTAAATAGGGGCAGCCAAAGGAGAAACAACAACATTGTAAGGACCATTAATGATATTTCTGCTTGGAGGGGTCTGTTGTTTTGCCTGTGCTCGTGGCTCATGCTGAAATTGCCTATCTGATGTGCTGTACATCTGGATATCTCTGGATTGATTGATGAATGTGCATAAAGCGTTATAACCCTAACCATGCTAGGACCTATTTTTTGACTCGTCAATTTTCTGGTACATTTGTTAGCCCCAACACAGCAGGGGCCTCATGTACAAAGCGTGCCTATCCACCAAGATTAATTGAAACTGTTCTTTGCATTTCAAAGATATTACTACACACGGTGGACTGATGATGACTTGCCTGGCTGGCCTTGGCGTTGACATTACCCTGACTGAAGAGTTTTTTGACCACAGCCATGTCATCATCCTCCTTCACAGTGGAGAGCGCAGCCAGCATAATGGCCGTGTAGCCCGCCTTGTTCTGCTTATCCACCGAGCACACCCCTGTGGGCAACACATGACTTCATTACTGTGCAGTTAAGCACAGTAATGCAAACTGCAAAATTAGCAACTTACATGAATGCAAACTAGTGTCGTGACAACTACATCAGTTTAATCTCAGAAGGACAGCATGCAATATGTTTGCTGATATTAGTATTATTTAGCCAGTATCCTCTCAGGTTTTTTTCTCTTCCTTCTCCAAAGATCTCTGACCTGTGTTAAGCAGCAGCCCCACCACACCAAAGTTGGAATGTGAGACGCTATAGTGAAGAGCGGTGTTGCCATTGCCATCAGTCATGTTGACTATGTGCTCAAGCAGCAATGTCGACACTTCAGAGAACGCCATCAGGTAGTCTGAGACTCGTGATGGCTGAGCCATTTTTGCACTAGAGATCCGGAACCACTCCAGCTGCACAGTGTGGGTGCTGGAAAGCTGAGGGGGGAAAAAATCATCAGTTATGAGTAGGGTACAGAAAATCAAGCAAAACATCATGCGAGGCATAGAAGCTATATCCAAAGTATTCACAAGTAATCTAAGGACAGTAAATGTAAGATAGAAAATAGTTTGAGGACACATGCAGAAACGCACCACTTCCTTACTCTTCAGTGTTTTAATGTCATCGTTCATGTGGTTCTTCAGAATGAGGCAGGCTTCACGCATTTTTGCACTCAGTTCAAATCTGTGACAAACATATTCGTATTAGAGACTCAGCTTTTAGCAGTTCATCTTTCTCCATGTAAAATTGTCTATCTTGAAGTACTTTCATGTATATTTCTGTCACATGGTAAAACTTTATTTTTGCCATGCACCAAAACTTTGTAGTATTCATGTTCACATCAGCAGACTGAAATTACATTAGTTGCTATGATAATTGCCATCATTTGCTCTTTATATCGTAGAAACAACATACTTCTCTTTCACAACATTAGATGCATAATTTTGTGTTCTCAGCGTCTCCTCATCAGTATCACTCTCATCCATGTTGACGTTCCTCTCCTCATCAGATGTTTCTTCCTCCAAAGCTGCCTCATCCTCTTCTGTGCTGTCCAAACACTCCCCTTCTACACTTTCCCCTGAGGAACTCTTCTCCTCTTCCTCTTCTTCATCTTCACTGGAAGTAGATTCATATCTAACAGGCATATATATTTGGTGAAACTGTGAGCAATCTCTGTAAAGCCCCTTTCCCACATACTTGATTTTAGCCATGACTGTCGGCAAATAAAGCATGTTAAATTGGCCATGTCAAATCTCAACTACATCCTGCCAACTTGCCAGACTTCTGTACAACACCACGATGACCTTATTATGCCATACAATAGGATAACAATGATTCAACCAAGAACCACTATGATTTAGCACAACATTAGCAAGACTTTATACCCCTGTCACACTAGATGCCGAATGAGCCTAAATCCAGTCCAAATGAAAATTTGACCCACGTTCAGGAAGTGCGCAGTCAAACGTCGGACAGCATTCTGAGTGCAGTCGAGCACAGTCATGTGGCCGTCTCGAATGTTTTGCTCATGTTCAAAACAATCATGGTGCAGTGAAATTGGAAAAACAATCGAACAGCAGTCCATGTGCAGTCTGACCACAATCTGACTGCATTCTAAATATTCTTATGGCATCAAAACAGCATTCAGAACAGTCTTATCATGCTCAAGAGGCATTTGCCATGGTCAGGCATGTCAAATCCAGCCAGCATGTCCTGATTGTGCAATGGATGAGTCATACACGCACCTCCACTGGATCCCGTTCGAAGGTGCGCAAAGGAAATATTGTTATGTGCGATGTCTGTGGCACGTATTAATCTTGTGAACTAGACGTGAACATTGCAAATCAAGCTGAAAGCACCGTGTGTCACTGCCAGTCAATGCGTCTCAGAGCAGAGTGGACATCTGACCAGATTGTTATATCCATAATAAACCTTTTATTACAGATACATTGTCATTCCCCCCCATTGGGTTAAATAATGTAGGTGAAATAATATGATCATCATAGCTTTAACACCACAAGCAGATACGCCACGCTGCTGCTCCCGAAGGGGCAGCACTGGAATGGCATTCCAACTGTATTTCAAACCATGGCAATATACAGTAGTGTTCAGAATAATAGTAGTGCTATGTGACTAAAAAGATTAATCCAGGTTTTGAGAATATTTCTTATTGTTACATGGGAAACAAGGTACCAGTAGATTCAGTAGATTCTCACAAATCCAACAAGACCAAGCATTCGTGATATGCATACTCTTAAGGCTATGAAATTGGGCTATTAGTAAAAAAAAGTAGAAAAGGGGTGTTCACAATAATAGTAGCATCTGCTGTTGATGCTACAAACTCAAAACTATTATGTTCAAACTGCTTTTTTAGCAATCCTGTGAATCACTAAACTAGTATTTAGTTGTATAACCACAGTTTTTCATGATTTCTTCACATCTGTGAGGCATTAATTTTGTTGGTTTGGAACCAAGATTTTGCTCGTTTACTAGTGTGCTTGGGGTCATTGTCTTGTTGAAACACCCATTTCAAGGGCATGTCCTCTTCAGCATAAGGCAACATGACCTCTTCAAGTATTTTGACATATCCAAACTGATCCATGATACCTGGTATGCGATATATAGGTCCAACACCATAGTAGGAGAAACATGCCCATATCATGATGCTTGCACCACCATGCTTCACTGTGAACTGTGGCTTGAATTCAGAGTTTGGGGGTCATCTCACAAACTGTCTGTGGCCCTTGGACCCAAAAAGAACAATTTTACTCTCATCGGTCCACAAAATATTCCTCCATATCTCTTTAGGCCAGTTGATGTGTTCTTTGGCAAATTGTAACCTCTTCTGCACGTCTTATTTAACAGAGGGACTTTGCGGGGGATAAATTAGCTTCACACAGGCGTCTTCTAACTGTCACAGCACTTACAGGTAACTCCAGACTGTCTTTGATCATCCTGGAGCTTATCAATGGGTGAGCCTTTGCCATTCTGGTTATTCTTCTATCCATTTTGATGGATGTTTTCCGTTTTCTTCCACGCGTCTGTTTTTTTTTTTTGTCCATTTTAAAGCATTGGAGATCATTGTAGATGAACCGCCTATAATTTTTTGCATCTGCGTATAAGTTTTCCCCTCTCCAATCAACTTTTTAATCAAACTACACTGTTCTTCTAAACAATGTCTTGAAGGTCCCATTTTCCTCAGGCTTTCAAAGAGAAAAGCATGTTCAACAGGTGCTGGCTTCATCCCTAAATAGGGGACACCTGATTCACACCTGTTTGTTCCACAAAATTGACGAACTCACTGACTGAATGCCACACTACTAGCCCAATGTTATAGCCTTATGAGTGCGCATATCATGAATACTTGGTCTTGTTGGATTTGTGAGAATCTACTGAATCTACTGGTACCTTGTTTCCCATGTAACAATAAGAAATATACTCAAAACCTGGATTAATCTTTTTAGTCACATAGCACTATTATTATTCTGAACACTACTGTAAATGAAATAGAAAGTCACCTTTGGAAGGGCTCCAGATGTGGCTCACAGTGCAAGGCAAACAGCAGCCAGGCTGCATCCTGTGATAAGACCCCTGTCATCCTGGGAGCTCCATGAGACGGCCACATTAGCCAAGCGCTGACGGCACATGCCTCGTCCACCACGAAATACAGGGTGACACACAAAAACACTCCTTGGTTTCAAATATTTATAATATCAAAAGTCACATCAATAATTTTACAATTTTGAAGAAGAACAATCTGAAAAAGAGAAAAAAACTTGATGAGTTTCTGCAACTGTTGATACCAAAATTGTAACATTATTCATGTGACTTTTGATATTATACATATTTGAAACCAAGGAGTTTTTTGTGTACACCCTGTATATATCACATATGACGCACCATCCAGCGGTACAACGCGCGCCATCTAGCCGGACGGCGGATGCACCACTGCACTTCAGGGCTTGTGACACACAAATGCAAAGTCCAGACAATACGTCATGTGAAGCATTAACTGATTGGCAGGACACACGCATGAACCACAGTGAGGTCATCTCATGAACCTAATCCTGGAGAGGGGAAAGGCGTGAGGCTGAATCATCTGATCACCCTGTTGGGTGTGCTTGAGCTCATTTCATCTGATCACCCACTGCACGTGCGTGAGGCTGGATCACCTGATCGCTGTGCCACGCAGGGCACAGCTACAGAGCTGATTTCCTGGAGAGAGAGAAAGAGCATGCAATGGGGGGGGCGTGTGGCTGCTGTATGATGCTTTACTGTCAGGACCTGCCTTACCTCCCTTCTGGATCACGTATGTTATCCAATATTTGTACTGTTATATGTTGTCCAGGGTCCCCTGATTATGGGATTACTGTGTTACACAGCAGACTAGTGGCTATTACCGGTGTCCGCAGCAGTAATAACAGTTGTGGGTGTGCACCTTGGTGTTCTGATGGCCTTAATACGCTGAACAGACAAGGTTACATGCACTGTCAGAGGACACTGGTTTACATGTTCACAGTTCACAGGCTGGATATCATCTGACATCCAGCAAGAAGACAGGGCAGGTCTTCAAAAGATAGCGGACCACAGTGCTCACTCTGCCACGCCCCTCCCCTTGCTTGCTTTCCACTCCAGACTTCATGTGGTGATTGGACCACACCCACACAGCATTCCAGTTCATTCTTGTTATTCATACTGCATTCTCACAGCATTTTTGGTATATGTACTGTGTTCCACCTACAGCTGAACCACATTCATAATCATACGTATGGGATGTACACAAATCAGTCAAGGCAGGATCCACCCACATTCTTAGTATTCAAACGGCATTTGTATGCGGCTGTCCAAATGTCTGTCTCTCCTGACTGTGCCTCAAAGTTTGGCTTTTTCCCCCATTCTGGCTGATTTGGTTTGATTCCTGAAAGATTTAGTGGTAGTACAGTCCTTTGTAAATTTGCAAACACAGCTTGATGTGAATATCCCAGAATGTCCAGGATTGCCTTCAAGGTGCCAGCAAGAGTGCAGGATTACAAGAAGATTTGAAAAAGCTTAACATCAGGTTTGACAGTTTAAAACAGTCATGGTCACATTTTGTACCATCAGAACTTATCAAGAATGCTCAAGAATCAAAGACATCACAAAGCCTATACCCAAGACTCACCATGATTTCCATGGTGGTGTCATAGTCAAAATTCAGGTGTGTTGTGGGCAGTGTTGCCACAGTTACTTTGAAAAAGTAATCCAATTACTGATTACTGATTACTCCTTGAAAAAGTAACTTAGTTACTTTACTGATTACTCAATTGTAAAAGTAACTAAGTTAGATTACTAGTTACTTTTTTTAGTTACTTTTCCCAGCTGCCGACAACAACCCTCTGCCACCTCAACATGACAATGATACCTGTTTTGCCAAAACTTACTTTATAGTCACCCTTTCTTGACTTCAATGAAAATAAATACTTGTTTTATAAAAAGTAAAATAAAGACCTCTTTCTTGACCTCATATTTAACTGTTGACAGCACTGTAACAGTAAAACTTGCAATTTCGAACCTACATTGTTTATAAATGTAACTATTAAATTCATTCTAGCATTTTTCTAACATTTAAATTCTCTCTAAATATTTTACTTGTCGAAATTAATATTATTTTAAGTAGTATTAGTAGTTGTAGTAAAAAAACGGCTTCAAAACTGGACCTTTAATCTAGGGGTGTTGTGAGGGGGGCACATCCCTCCCCCACGCCCCCATTCCATCTGGATTCGCCCCCACTTTGGCGTTTGAGCACAAAGAATGGATAACATTTATTTATGCAGAAAACGTGACCAGATTTACAGGTAAGAAAGTTTTATTGTGTTTTCACATCATGTGGTCCTCAGAAAGAGAGTTTAGGTGCATTTGAGTGGAAAATAGTGTTAGTTGTTGACGCGTCGCGGAGGATCAGCTGTTTTAACGTGCAGATACGGAGCGGCTCAGCTCAGCTCTAAATAAAGGAGGAAAAAAAGTATAAAAATGTCTTTGTAAAGCTCAGTGCAGGTGTGCTGATCACCGTGCTTTAAGAGGAGACGACGAGTCGAGCAGCTGCAAAAAACCGTGGATGAAAAGCTCACAGCTCGCTTAAAGTGGGCAGTTCAGTCGAACCCCGACCTCCTGCCCACAGACCAAGTTTAATGCTGCTATCGACCCACAATGAAAAATAATAGTAACGCACAGTGACATGGAGAAGTAACTTTAATGTGATTACTGATTTGGAAAGATTAACGCGTTATATTACTCGTTACTAAAAAAAGTGGTCAGATTAGAGTAACGCGTTACTAAGTAACGCGTTACCGGCATCACTGGTTGTGGGAATGGGTCTTTATGTAGAAATGGTACAATTAGTGAGATTAAGTTTGGTATTGAGCTTGTCAAACTTTTGACCTTCTGGATTCCTTATTTCTAATCAACAGGATGTCTACAGCGCCTTAGTTTATTTTAACGACACAAAAAAAGTTTCATGTTACCCACCCGCCATTTAGAATGCCAACAAACTGAAGGCTCTTCTTGCTCACTGTGTGATTCTCGCCAGTGTTACTCCCATCCTTCCTCTTCATGATTGATTTCAGCATACCTAGGGCCAAAAGGAAGGAGATGAATCAAACAATAGTTCAAACAAAACAAGTAAGGGAGCCACTTAATGTCAACAAAAGTACACTATCAGAGTACATCACTGGAAAACAATGGCATTACATTTATAAATCTATAAAACAGTTACCCAGTTCATTAAAATAATGCCTTGCATAACTTCAGTCCACTGTTTTTGTTATGAATAAAACCTCTGTGAGCTGTGTACAAGAGCACGTGCACTTGATGTATTAATGTTATTTCCACATATTTGTCCATGTAGAAGTAGAGCCTTCAGGAAGGACATCCACTGAAAACTTGTAAATGAAAAAGTCTTTCATTACTGCAGTACACACAGAGTACTCACCTATCTTGGTGCTGCTAGTTGCAGGTTTGTCATCTTGATCTCCTTTCATCTCAGTCATACTGACCATTTCTTCTGGTGAAACCTTATATTCAGCAATGGTTAACTGTCTCTTCTTTAGAGTTGCAGCTTTCTGCTCCTCACTCTTTCCTTCAAAGAAATTTTCCCATTGGCACCCAATGCTCACCACAGGAACAGCAAATGACTGAGACGGTTCCACTGCAGCATCAGTCTGGGTGCCCTGTTCTGTCTGATCAGCTGGCAATGTCTCACCTACATAGACATCAGTAACCTCGGGACGGCACAAAACTTCAACATGCTTTAACACACAAGACAATGTCTCTACATGAGCATTTGTCATGGAGGGTTTGGCAAGAATACCTTTCTCAAATGTGACTTTGGATGTTTGTGCCTTGATTTCAGCCCTAAGAATTTCTAGGTCATTGTTGGCCGCACAAAGCTGGTCCTCCAAAGTCAGAATGGATTCCTGCTGGAATTTAATGGTGTCCTGTAAAGTTTCTATCTCTCGCTGTGCCTCACTAGTTACTCCAAGAAGTGACTCCATAACCCAAACTCCACAGTCTTCTGTCTCAGCACTGACCTGTATTCCCTCTTCATGAACCCTAAGGGATTCTGCTCCTGTGCTTTTTTCTGAAACAGTTACAGTGGTGCCTTCAGAAGCATCTTTAACACCTTGGCTGTAGTACAAAACAACAGAGTCAATTGGCATGTCATCTCCAACAGCTATGGATTTCTTCTCAACCAATGAAACTTCCTCTGGAGCTTTTCCTAAAACTTTTAATAAAGGTCTGCTAACTTTCTCATCCTTTCCTTCAAATCTCTCAGTCAGCCTTTTTATCTCCACAGGTTTTCGAAGGCCAGTGCGACTAGGTGAAGGTGGTGGAGTCCCCTTACTTAAGATACAGTGGTCAGTTTGGGTGGACTCTGTGGATTGTTGCCTCTTTTGGGCCTCCATCATGGCCATTTTTTTCTCCTGAAGTGCCAAGAGAAGCCTATCTTTCTCTGCACGAAGTTTGGCAACCTCTTGCTCAAGTGCTGGAACACCCTTTACCCGTTCTTCCATCTCCTTCAGCTGTTTCAAGGCTGTAGCCATCTGCTCTCTAACTGTCTGCAACTGACTGGGGGGTACTGGAGCTACTGTGGTGCCAGCAGCTGGTGTACTACGACCAGAGGTCTGTGGACTGGGTTTTGTCCAGCTACTCTGTGATTGCAGAATGTTTGAAGAGGGTAAAAGTGGTTTGGGAGGATCTCCAAGATGAAAACGGCCACCATTCTGATGATGGTGGTTTTGTTCCTGTTGTAGCCGCCGGCTGGTTTCCAGAAGAGTTCGTTCAACTCTAAGGTTGCGCTGTGGGGGAGTTGGCGGCACTTTGGCACCAGGCGAAAGCGCAGACACACCAAGGACAGTGACAGGGGAAAGTGACACACCCTCGCACGGTGCTGAGCCAATGCGGTTACGAGGTGGCGGTGGTGGAGGTGCTCTACCATCCTCACTCGATACTGAAGCAAGAGACTCTGTGGATGTCCAGCCACTTGTATGTCCCCCCACACTCGGGCTCCTCTGAGAGAGTCTGACCACACGACCAGAACGGCGGGAGGTGATGGGTGCACGCCGGAGGTTGTGTCCACTCTCTATCTCTTCTACATATTTTAGAAAATCCAAGTCAAGCTGGAAGCCATATGGTGTCTGAACAGAGTAAGATGCTGGCTGCTCAATGCCCTCTTGACTAGAGTACAGGAATGGAGAGTCCAAATCTGTTTGAAAAATAGACATGAATTTGCAAAATGTCAACTTTAGCGATGCGCTGCAGTAAGAACATGTAAGTTATACAAACCACTGTAAAAATGTGTCACAAACAAATATTTTGAGTTCTGACTCATTCCAATTGTGGTCTAACCAGTGTCACCACAGTTACTTTGAAAAAGTAATCCAGTTACTAATTACTGATTACTCCTTGGAAAAGTAACTTACTCATTTTCAACAGTAACTAAGTTAGATTACTAGTTACTTTATTAGTTACTTTCAGCAGCTACTGACAACACCCCCCCTGCCACTGCAAAATGAAAATGACAACCCATTTTCCCAATATTCATTTTATAGTCACCCTTTCTTGACTTCACTGAACATAAATACTTGTTTTATTAAAAATAAAGATATCTTTCTTGACCTCATATTTAACTGTAATGGTAAAACTTGCCATTTCTAACCTACATTGTTTATAAATGTAACTATTAAATTCATTCTAACATTTTAATTCTGTCTAAACAGTTTACTTGTTGAAATTATTATTATTATAAGTATTATTATTCTTAGTAGTAGTAGTAGTAGTAGTAGTAGTAGTAGTAGTAAAAAAAAAAGGCTTCAAAAGTGGACCTTTAATCTAGGGGTGTTGTGTGGGGCCACATCCCTGCCCTGCCCCTTTTCCATCTGGATTCGCCCCTGCTTTAGCTTTTGAGCAGGAAGAATGGATAACGTGTTTATGCAGAAAACACGACCAGATTGACAGGTAACAAATTTTTTGTCAGTGTTTTTTACGTGATGTCCTCCTCAGAAAGAGAGTTTAGGCGCACTTGGGTGGAAAAAAGTGTTAGTTGTAACGCGTCACGGATCAGCTGTTTTTAGCGAGGATACACAGAGCGCCTCAGAGTTTTAAATAAAGGGGAAAAAGAGTGTAAAAATGTCTTTGTAAAGCTCAATGCAGGTGTACTGTTATCCTCACAGTTTGAAAGACAACGACTGTTTTGTCAACTCAGAGCTGCTGCTGAAAACCACGGATGAAAAGCTCACAGCTCGCTGAAAGTGGGCAGTTCAGTCGAACCCCAACCTCCTGCCCACAGGCCTAGTTTAATGCTGCGATCAACCCGCAATGCAATAATAATAGTAACGCACAGTGACTTGGAGAAGTAACTTTAATCTTATTACTGATTTGGAAAGATTAACGCGTTAGATTACTCGTTACTGAAAAAAAGGGTCAGATTAGAGTAACGCATTTCTTAGTAATATATTAGGGAAATCACTGGGTCTAACAAGTCCAGTGTCTCAAATTTTAAGACATTGGACTTGTTAGACCACAAGAAGAAGTATTTTAAGACCTAAAATATATTTAAATTGTGTATAAGAGCTTCATTTGGTGTCAGATGTGTGACATCTACAATGTAAGTAACAGGAAGGATTTCTAAGTTTATTTTTGTTTTGGTGGAGTTCTGAGCTTTCCTGATATGACATGGAAAATCAATGTGGTGTTGGCAGGATCCATCAAATTATTCTGTATTCAAAAAGAAAGTTCCTTACAGTACAGCTGTGGGCATAAGTTCATATAAACCTTGGTTATAAAGCATATAGACTCAGTTTTCCCCCACTGGACAAATTCCATTTTGTCAAACATAAATAAACATGTCGAACACTTAAAATAAGAAATTAACCCTTAACCCGTTTTGCCCCACTGGCAACAATTGTTGCCAAAATGTATCACTGTCATTTTCTACTCACAATAAAAAAATCTCAAAGGAACTAATGCAACTTTTCAACTTAAAACAAAATAATAATAAATGATTATCTAACACTTCTACATCTGAAGTGTGTTTTTTTTATCTTGGTACACTGCAAATTATTTAGTTCTTACCAAGATTAAAAGTGATTAGAGATTAGAAGTGTTAAATCATTTATCTTGTTTTAAGGGTTAATTTTTTATTTTAAGCGTTCGGTATGCTCATTTCTAGATTTAACGAACTAAATTCAAGACACCTTGTCAAGTGAAATGATCTGTCCATGCAGAAAGATAATTTCCCTCAGATTTAGTGTTTTTATCATGTTTTTAGATGTCCCTTTTTGCAGTGTATTATTACTATTAAAAGGTATTTAAAAATAATAGTTACAAGATAGACATTTCAGTTTTTCAGCATGCCAAGACTTTACATACACAGAGATGTATACCTCTTTAAACATTGTGGAGGATTCCAGAAATTGATTAAGTTACTTGTAAAAGCTTCTGAATGACTGGCATAATTAGGGATTACTACAGGCTCTATAGTTAGACCCATAAATACTGCCTCCTAATAAATATGACTCCCTAATTAAATGGACTGCATTTATATAGCGCTTTTCCATCTGCATCAGATGCTCAAAGCGCTTTACAATTATGCCTCACATTCACCCCGATGTCAGGGTGCTGCCATAATTTGAGCGAAGACGACGAAGAAGAGGAGGAAAACGTTGCCACGAACAGTGGGAGAAGAAGAAAACTAGAAGGGTGGAAATGAGAGTGGGGACTTTGAATGTTGGTAGTATGACTGGTAAAGGGAGAGAGCTGGCTGATATGATGGAGAGGAGAAAGGTAGACATATTGTGTGTGCAAGGGACCAAGTGGAAGGGAAGTAAGAGCAGGAGCATCGGCGGTGGGTACAAGTTGTTGTACCATGGTGAGGACAGGAAGAGAAATGGTGTTGGGGTCATTTTAAAGGAAGAGTATGTTAAAAGTGTGTTGGAGGTTAAGCGAGTGTCTGACAGGGTGATGAGTGTGAAGTTGGAAATTGAAGGGGTGATGATGAATATCATCAGTGCATATGCCCCACAGGTAGGTTGTGAGATGAAGGAGAAAGAAGATATCTGGAGTGTGTTAGATGAGGTGGTGGAGAGTGTGCCCAAGCATGAAAGAGTGGTGATAGGAGCAGACTTCAATGGGCATGTTGGTGAAGGGAACAGAGGTGATGACGAAGTAATGGGTAGATATGGTATCAAGGATAGGAATGGGGAAGGACAGATGGTAGTTGATTTTGCAAAAAGGATGGAAATGGCTGTGGTGAATACCTACTTTAAGAAAAGGGAGGAGCACAGGGTAACATATAAGAGTGGAGGAAGGTGCACACAGGTGGACTACATTCTTTATAGGAGATGCAAGCTAAAAGAAATCACAGACTGTAAGGTGATAGCAGGAGAGAGTGTCACTAGACAGCATAGGATGGTTGTTTGTAGGATGACTTTAGAGGTAAAGAAGAAGAAGAGAGTGAGAGCTCAACAAAGGATCAGATGGTGGAAGCTGAAGGAGGAAGACTGTTGTGTGAAATTTAGCGAGCAGGTGAGAGAAGCACTAGTTGGAGGGGAAGCAATTTTGGACAACTGGAAAAGTACTGCAGATGTGGTGAGGGAGACAGCTAGGGCAGTACTGGGTATGACATCTGGACAGTGGAAGGAAGACAAGGAGACTTGGTGGTGGAATGAAGAGGTCCAGGAAAGCATAAGGAGAAAGAGGCTGGCGAAAAAGTTTTGGGATAGTCGGAGAGATGAAGAAAGTAGACAGGAGTACAAGGAGATGCGGCGTAAGGCGAGAAGAGAAGTGGCAAAAGCAAAGGAAAAGGCATATTGCGAGCTGTACAAGAAGTTGAATAGTAAGGAAGGAGAAAAGGACTTGTACCGATTGGCCAGACAAAGGGACAGAGCTGGAAAGGATGTGCAGCAGGTTAGGGTGGTAAAAGATGCACATGGTAATGTGCTGACAAGTGAGGAGTGTGTGCTGAGAAGGTGGAGGGAATATTTTGAAGAGTTGATGAATAAAGAAAATGAGCGAGAGAAAAGGCTGGATGATGTGGTGAGAGTAAATCAGGAAGTAAAAGAGATTAGCAAGGAAGAAGTGAGGGCTGCTATGAAGAGGATGAAGAGTGGAAAGGCAGTTGGTCCAGATGACATTCCAATGGAGGCATGGAAATGTCTAAGAGAGATGGCAGTAGAGTTTCTAACCAGATTGTTTAATAAAATCTTGGAAAGTGAGAGGATGCCTGAGGAGTGGAGACGAAGTGTGCTGGTTCCTGTTTTCAAGAACAAGGGTGATGTGCAGAGCTGCAGTAACTACAGAGGCATAAAGCTGATCAGCCACAGCATGAAGTTATGGGAAAGAGTAGTAGAAGCTAGGCTTAGAAAGCAGGTGAAGATCTGTGAGCAGCAATATGGTTTCATGCCGAGAAAGAGCACTACAGATGCAATGTTTGCTCTGCGAATACTGTTGGAAAAGTACATTGTGTGTTTGTGGACTTAGAAAAAGCTTATGATAGGGTGCCAAGAGAAGAGTTGTGGCATTGTATGAGGAAGTCTGGAGTGGCAGAGAAGTATGTTAGGGTAGTGCAGGACATGTACAAGAATAGTGTGACAGCGGTGAGATGCGCAGTCGGAATGACAGACTCATTCAAGGTGGAGGTGGGAATACACCAAGGATCAGCTCTGAGTCCTTTCTTGTTTGCAGTGGTGATGGACAGGTTGACAGATGAGATCAGACAGGAGTCCCCATGGACTATGATGTTTGCAGATGACATTGTGATCTCTAGTGAGAGTAGAGAGCAAGTTGAGTCTAGTCTGGAGAAGTGGAGATATGCTTTGGAGAGAAGGGGAATGAAAGTCAGTAGAAGCAAGACTGAGTACATGTGTGTGAATGAGAGGGGAGCCCAGTGGAATAGTGTAGTTACAAGGAGTACAAGTGGTGAAAGTAGATGAGTTTAAATATTTGGGGTCAACTGTTCAAAGTAATGGAGAGTGTGGTAGAGAGGTGAAGAAGAGAGTGCAGGCAGGGTGGAGTGGGTGGAGAAAGGTGGCAGGAGTGATTTGTGACCGAAGAATATCAGCAACAGTGAAGGGGAAAGTTTTCAAAACAGTAGTGAGACCAGCTATGTTGTATGGTTTAGAGACAGTGGCACTAACAAAAAGACAGGAGGCAGAGCTGGAGGTGGCAGAGCTGAAGATGTTGAGATTCTCTTTGGGAGTGACAAGAATGGACAAGATTAGGAATGAACATATCAGAGGGACAGCTCAGGTGGGACGGTTTGGAGACAAAGTCAGAGAGGCGAGATTGAGATGGTTTGGACATGTGCAGAGGAGGGACCCAGGGTATATAGGGAGAAGGATGCTGAGGATGGAGCCACCAGGCAGGAGGAGAAGAGGGAGACCAAAGAGGAGGTTCATGGATGTGCTGAGAGAGGACATGCAGGTGGTTGGTGTAACAGAGGAAGATACAGAGGACAGGGTGAGATGGAAACGATTGATCTGCTGTGGCGACCCCTAACGGGAACAGCCGAAAGACAAAGAAGAAGAAGCCAGGGTGCTGCCATACAAGGCGCTCACTACACACCGGGAGCAATAGGGGATTAAAGGCCTTGCTCAAGGGCCCTTAGTGATTTTCCAGTCAGGTGGGGATTTGAACCCATGATCTTGTGGACTCAAGCCCAACACCTTAACCACTAGACCATCACCTCCCCAAATAATTAATCCCTAATTTTGTCAATTAGTCATTCAGAAGCTTTTAAAAGTAATTCCTTCACATTCTGGAATCTCCCATGCTGTTTAAAGAGGCATTCATCGTGTTGTATGTAAAGTGAACATCAGACATCTGAAGAAAAACAGAAATAAATCTTGTAACTGTTATTTTTTGGAAATAAAGTAGACATTCTAACTTATCACACAAATTGACAATATTCAATACATGCAACAGGGGAATGGTGACTGAAGGTTTTAGCCAAGGAGTGTGTCCCCACGACTGTTTGACACATGAACATTTGACAGTCAGGAGAAACGAGGCCATACTGTGGAAACGGCTTGAGGTTATGGAAACTATCTGCAGTGGCTACTTACCAGGCAACTTTGGGTTAACTTGCACTGACTGAGCCATTTTTTTATTTAGGGCTGGGACTTTTCAGCACACAGTCAGTCAGTCATAAGTGGCCTAAAGGAAAGACACAATGACATGAACGTAGCTGCAAAAACATGAAACCATTTTCGGGAGTCTTTTGATAAAATGACAGAAGTATGTCATTTATGCAGTCAAAAAAAAAAAAAAAACACTTGCCAAC
This sequence comes from Thalassophryne amazonica, assembly GCF_902500255.1. Lineage (NCBI taxonomy): Eukaryota > Metazoa > Chordata > Actinopteri > Batrachoidiformes > Batrachoididae > Thalassophryne > Thalassophryne amazonica. The sequence goes on along the minus strand of NC_047112.1, from coordinate 60,331,352 downwards.
CTTTAAAAAGGGCCATACTGGCATTTTTCAGGGCATAATAATGCAATGGATTAAGTGTAAAACACTTTTTCCTGCCTTTTATGAGTTTATTTTAATGCTTTAATTTGTCTGAACATACTGTAGTACAGATCAAAATTAGTCATTACATTCCTTTAAAATGCATTCAAATTTGATTTTGAATTCACACTATTATTAGTGAACATAATTCATCCCAGTATGAGCTTTTACACACTCCCAGAACCTGTCACATTCTACATAAGATGCTTGATTGTAGAATGTTGGACAAAGAGCAGACAGGCCTGAAGAAGTTTGTTTTCTTACAGCTTGTTAGCACATGACCTCCTGTGCCTGGCCCCAAAGGAAGGTGAATTCCCCAGTTTATTATCCGTTAAGAGATCAAAAAAAAAAAAAAAAAAAGTTTAATTTTTTTAAGACGTATCTTGTTTTTTGCCTCTCAGAAGTGTTGAAGGAGTTTAAGTTTGGCATCATTGAGAGAGAGAGAGAGAGAGACACACACACACACACACACACACTGAGTAGGGGTGTGTGTGTGTGTGTTTTGTCAGGATGACTTGTATTTAACTACTGACCTCTATGAGAATTGGCTTAACCTCTGGAGGAGGTCAACATGGGAGTTACTGTGGTAATCAGTCACATTCATTATAGAAATAGAAGTGAATGTCTGCTTGCAGTGCATCAGTACGTGCATGTGCCGTGCTGGTCTACATCTGTTGTATTTATGTGTGTGGAGACGTTACTGGCATGCAAGTAGGGGGAAAACCACACAAAGTCAACAACAAAGAGCTGAACAGCATCCAAAAGCCATAAAGCAGCTTTTTTTCATTAACAGTATGACACCATTCAACAACAACAACAAACAAAAACATTATTCTTACTAACTGCCATATGTATTGGCATACCGGGAAATACATTATTGCCTTTTGGCTTTGCGTCTGTCAGTCTAGACATAAAATAAACACTGAAGAGGTTTTATCTGTTGGCATCTCATGGCAAAATTTTAAAAATAAAATGTGAAAGGAAACTCACAGCACACAGATCCAGATGAATCAATAGATCCAGATAATTAATGGTAATTGATCAATTAGAAAAAAACTGAAATTCAGGATTAGGCATAACACGTATCACCAACAACATAATGGTGATCTGGTATACAGTGCATCCAGAAAGTATTCACAGCGCTCCACTTTTACCACATTATGTTATGTTACAGCCTTATTCCACAATAGAGTAAATTCATTTTTTTTCTCAAAATTCAACTCACAACACCCCATAATGACAACATAAAGGTTTTTTTGCAAATTCATAAAAAAAAAGCCCTTAGGCATCACTGCTCACACATTGCTCAGTACTTTGTTGATGCACCTTTAGCAGCAATTACAGCCTCAAGTTTTCTTGAATATGACGCCACAAGCTTGGCACACCTATCTTTGGGCAGTTTTGCCTATTTGTCTTTGTAGCACATCTCAAGCTCCATCCGGTTGGATGGGGAGTATTGATGCACAGCCATTTTCAGGTCTCTCCAGAGACATTCAATCAGATTCAGGTCTGAGCTCTAACTGGACTACTCATGGATATTCACAGAGTTGTCCTGAAGCCACTCCTTTGATATCTTGGCTGTGTGCTTAGGGTCATTGTCCTGCTGAAAGATGAACCGTCGCTCCAGTCTGAGGTCAAGAGCGCTCTGGAGCAGGTTTTCATCCACGATGTCTTTGTACATTGCTGCATTCATCTTTCCCTCAATCCTGACTAATCTCCCAGTTCCTGCCACTGAAAAACATCCCCACAGCATGATGCTGCCACCACCATGCTTCACTGTAGGGATGATGCCTGGTTTCCTCCAAACATGACACCTGGCATTTATGCCAAAGAGTTAAATCTTTGTCTCATTGGCCCAGACTATTTTGTTTCTCATGGTCTGAGTGTCTCATGGTCTGACATAGTGACCATCAGGTTCTTGGTCACCTCCCTGACTAAGGTCCTTCTCCCCGACTACTGAGTTAAGACAGGCGGCCAACTCTAGGAAAGTCCTGGAGGATCTGAACTTCTTACATTTACGGATGATGGTGGCCACTGTGCTCATTTGGACCTTCAAAGCAGGAGAAATGGTTCTGTACCCTTCCTCAGATTTGTGCCTCGTGACAATCCTGTCTCGGAGGTCTATAGACAATTCTGTTGACTTCATGCTTGGCTTGTGCTCTGACATCCACTGTCAACTGTGGGACCTTATATGTAGACAGGTGTGTGCCTTTCCAAATCATGTCCAATCAACTGAATTTACCCCAGGTGGACTCCAGTTAAGCTGCAGAAACATCTCAAGGATGATCAGTGGAAACAGGATACACCTGAGCTCAATTTTGAGCTTCATGCCAAAGGCTGTGAATACTTACGTACACGTGATTACTTAGTTTTTTATTTTAAAAAAAATCTAAAAAAAAAAAAACATCTTTCACATTATCATTATGGGGTATTGTGTGTAGACTTTTGAGGGAAAAAATGAAATTCATCCATTTTGGAATAAGGCTGTAACATAAAATGTGAAAAAAGTGGATACTTTCCGGATGCACTGTAACAGTACACCTTGTAATATATTTACCACTAATCAGATGATAGTTTTTGAGTTTTGGCACTGAATTGCAGAGCACTTTACAGGTATAAGACTAGCTAAACGTTTTCACTTTTATTGTTACTATTTTTAGATATTTCCACTGGGTATTAGCTGACTGAATACAGTTGCTGCATCAACATTTTCCACAATCACACTTTTTCCTGTTATTCCAGCTCTAAAGGAGGCATTTTAATATACATTCCAAATGTCTCGTAAAAAAAAGAAAATCAAACCTGAGGGCTTCTTAGTTTGTCCAGCAACATGATCTACAACTGCTCATGTTAACAAGTCAGTTCTGTTCTGGATTTTTCTGAACTGGCAGGAAATAAATTGCGCAGCAAGAAATTATTTTGTGCTGAAAATGGAAACATGTCACAGATTAATATCAATGAAAATTGAATGCTGGAAGAACAGGAAAAAAAACTCTGTAACAAAGCAGCCTGTCATGATGTGTTCATGTTTACCTCTCTCAGTAGCACAGTGAATAAGTCATGAGGCCGTGGTTTAGACTGCGTCCCTCCTTGCTGCACTCGGCCCTGAGACAGAATGAGGAAAAAAAGCATTCACCATAAAGTCCAAAACACGCAGCCGTTACCACAAACCAACATTTAGCACTAACACAGGACCAGGCAGCACATTAACCCCTTGTACAGCAAAACCAATGTCAAGAAAGTCTTTAGTTTATCTTCATTTCCTGACCACAGAGAAGGTAGTTCAGCGGGACGTGGAGTCGGGCTGTCAATATGGAGATGTGAGATCCATTCCTTTTCAAGCTACCCAGTTTCTTGAACAAATCACTTCACCTGACCATCCCAGCTGTAAATATGTACCGGCCTTGACTGGAGAAGTAACCCGCGATGGACTGGCGCCACGTCCACTGGGAGTTGTAGACACTTATCAAATTCATGCTAAGAAACCCAAGGACCAGCACCAATGGGCCTCGGGGAATAATAAGATCTGCTTCTTATTCTGTACATATCTCTGCAAGACCTACAGTAGTGTTCAGAATAATAGTAGTGCTATGTGACTAAAAAGATTAATCCAGGTTTTGAGTATATTTCTTATTGTTACATGGGAAACAAGGTACCAGTAGATTCAGTAGATTCTCATAAATCCAACAAGACCAAGCATTCATGATATCACACTCCTAAGGCTATGAAACTGGGCTATTAGTAAAAAAAAAAAGTAGAAAAAGGGGTGTTCACAATAATAGTAGCATCTGCTGTTGACGCTACAAACTCAAAACTATTATGTTCAAACTGCTTTTTTAGCAATCCTGTGAATCACTAAACTCGTCTTTAGTTGTATAACCACAGTTTTTCATGATTTCTTCACATCTGCGAGGCATTAATTTTGTTGGTTTGGAACCAAGATTTTGCTCGGTTACTAGTGTGCTTGAGGTCATTGTCTTGTTGAAACACCCATTTCAAGGGCATGTCCTCTTCAGCATAAGGCAACATGACCTCTTCAAGTATTTTGACATATCCAAACTGGTCCATCATACCTGGTATGCGATATATAGGCCCAACACCATAGTAGGAGAAACATGCCCATATCATGATGCTTGCACCACCATGCTTCACTGTCTTCACTGTGAACTGTGGCTTGAATTCAGAGTTTGGGGGTCATCACACAACTGTCTGCGGCCCTTGGACCCAAAAAGAACAATTTTAATCTCATCAGTCCACAAAATATTCCTCCATTTCTCTTTAGGCCAGTTGATGTGTTCTTTGGCAAATTGTAACCTCTTCTGCACACATCTTTTATTTAACAGAGGGACTTTGCGGGGGATTCTTACAAAAAAATTAGCTTCACACAGGCGTCTTCTAACTATCACAGCACTTACAGGTAACTCCAGACTGTCTTTGATCATCCTGGAGCTGATCAATGGGTGAGCCTTTGCCCTTCTGGTTATTCTTCTATCCATTTTGATGGTTGTTTTCCGTTTTCTTCCACACGTCTATGGTTTTTTTGTCCATTTTAAAGCATTGGAGATCATTGTAGATGAACAGCCTATATTTTTTTTAGACCTGCGTATGTTTTCCCTACTCCAATCAACTTTTTAATCAAACTACACTGTTCTTCTGAACAATGTCTTGAACATCCCATTTTCCTCAGGCTTTCAAAGAGAAAAGCATGTTCAACAGGTGCTGGCTTCATCCTTAGACAGGAAGCACCTGATTCACACCTGTTTGTTCCACAAAATTGACGAACTCACTGACTGAATGCCACACTACTATTATTGTGAACACGCCCTTTTCTACTTTTTTTTACTAATAGCCCAATTTCATAGCCTTAAGAGTGTGCATATCATGAATGCTTGGTCTTGTTGGATTTGTGAGAATCTACTGAATCTACTGGTACCTTGTTTCCCATGCAACAATAAGAAATATACTAAAAATATTTTTAGTCACATAGCACTACTATTATTCTGAACACTACCATACTTCTTTAAAACCAGTGCCTTCCTTGTATTTAAGAGCAAGGTGAAAAAAAATTAAGACAAGCCATCTAGAGCACAATGATGGATGTCCACATATCTGGTTGAAAGAAAGAAACAAAAAGGTAGAAGAAATAAATCCAATGTAGGCATCGAGGCCCATTGGTGTTGATGTTTATTCCCAGCCTCCCATCCACTAAGCACTAGCACCAGTGGTCCTCAGGGACTACAATAAAACTCACCTGAATGGTCATTGTATAACACGGATATTCTCACTCACCAGACAAAAGGGAAAGTCCCAATGTTTTTGTATAGTTTTCCATGTAATAAACACTGTACATACCAGATAATGGATTTTCACTCACATCGGACAAAATGTCCCATCCCATCACAATGTATTTCCATTTTTAAAAAACCCTCACATATATCAGACAGAGCAGTCTGGATGAGCCCAGTAACAGAGGTCTGAAATTAAGTTCAGCACCGACACTTGCCGATTTGAGGAAAGTGGGTACCGTATTTCCTTGATTAAAAGCCCAGCCATTTATTTTTTCAAACAGTGCTCAGACCGGGACCTAAAAAGGCAGGACGTAATTCAAGGCCAGCGATTATTAACAAAATGCTGCTTGCTGCCTGCACTGTAATATGGTGTTAAGTTTCACACAGATATCCCTCAGTGTGGGGAACCAAAGACAACTACACAGTAAATTTTGCAGAGTAAAATTTACTCTGCTGGGATAACATTTGGTCCCAGTCCAAACAGAGTTAAATATACTCAATCACGGTGCTAAATCAACTCTATCACAGTGTAAATTCAACTGTTATTGGAGAGAAACACTTGAATGACAAGATGGTAGAGCTGATTTCATTCTATAATAGAGTGTATTTTACTCTGTTTAGACTGGGACCAAATGTTATCCTGGCAGAGTATATTTTACTCCGCAAATAGATCAGAACATTCTGCATCCCTGCTAACCCTCTGTGTAGCCCAGTCAAAAACAACAGAGACAGCAAGGGCTGTGATTGGTCAATTTTCCACTTACACTCCTTCTTCTACCGTCATATTTTAAAAGTTTTTGCAGTGCACCCGCTGATTACATTTCAGTCATGGACCAAATAGAGGAACATCTGGCATTAAGGTCTGCAAATATGACCAATTTCACAACACAGAGTTGAAAAACTACAAAGATGCTCAAATGGCCTGCAATTCATGGAGGGTTGGAGGTTGGTGAGTGTATAAAGAAGTGGAGCTCATCGAGGGACAAATTGATCCAGAAAGCACCACTGTTCCCACCAGTGCGAAGGAGAACTTTAAATGGGTTACGCGCACGGCGATGTCATTGCATGGCCACAGAGTTATGGAGTTGTAGAAGCATAAATCAGGCTTTAGGATTTTAAGGTACCACTCTGCGGTGGATTTAGAAAAAAGACTGACTCGACCAAATGTAATCCTTTCAATGCACATAATGCGTGGGGCTTATTTAAGGGAGGCGTTTATGTTTTTCAGACGAAGTTTTAAATGAAGCAGGTCCCGATTCAAGGTCAAGCATTTAATCAAGGAAATATGTAAACCGACTTGGTGCTGGGGATTCCCCGTAGGTCATTCAGCGCCTCCTGATTGTAACTAATCCGTTACATACATATAACAAATTTTGTCTGTTTTTACATATACATATGAATTTTTGACCATTTTATACATGTAGTGGATTTCGATTATAATTGACAAAATTTGCTGGTCCACCTGAATCTATTATATGTGAGTTTTACTGAATATAGGACTTGGTCTTACCAAAGAGTAACAGAACCAGGTTGGCAGTGATGTACATTAATAAAGAAATGGGCTTATGTGTACAGTAGGTGGGGGGGGGCGCGATATTTATGTTCCCTACTAAGGGACAAGGAGAAACATCTTCAACTCTACAGAGGATGGACCAGCTTTAAAATGAGAAAATACAGTCAAAGAAAGTAGTGATGTCCCGATCCGATCACGTGATCGGAAATCGGGCCCGATCACGTGATTTCAGACTTGATCGAAATCGGATGTTGCATCCCGATCAGGAATTTGATGTAGATTTTATCCTCATTATTTTGATCAGCGCTATTTCGAGCTCATTATTGCAGATTAATGGGCCTTTCACGTGTCGGAAGCGTCAGAGGCGTCAGGAATCGGTCTAAAAAGCATTATTTTCAATGAGACGCGTTGCTTTTTAGTGGCGTCAGAAGCGTCGTGTCAAAAGCTGAGCTAAAGTGACGCTCCTGCCGCTTGTCGGCAGGCTAACGCGGTCAAAGTTCAACCCAATCCAACTTTCGATGCTCTGAGCTGTGACGCACTGTCCAATAGGAACAACACGTCGGGCCAAAACATGGAAGACTAGTGGCAGAAACCACTGATCAGTACAAAACAGAAACGTGTCACAGGACTTCTCATTTATAGAGCAGTTTTCTGAAGAAAAATCCTTGGAAATGTTTTTTGTTGTTGATGTTTGTTACCTCAAAATTTCTGATTACTGTTAAAACAAGTTTAGAACACTTGTAATTAAAATAGCTAAATCAATAAATGGTTCTTTAGAAACCTTTTATCTCTAAATTAAAACCGCCTGTTATTTCAGATTAGATAATTTCTTGTTTAACATAAGGAACCTTGGACATTTATTTTTAGACAAATAAAATAACATGGAAACTTGTACATTTTTTAAGTCTGGTAGATTATTACTTGATTGTTCAAGCTACCTCAAGGAGAAGTGCTCTGTTTAAGTGATAAATAATAAAATAAGGTGATTAAAATCAATCAATCAATCAATCAATCAATCAATTTTTTTATATAGCGCCAAATCACAACAAACAGTTGCCCCAAGGCGCTTTATATTGTAAGGCAAGGCCATACAATAATTATGTAAAACCCCAACGGTCAAAACGACCCCCTGTGAGCAAGCACTTGGCTACAGTGGGAAGGAAAAACTCCCTTTTAACAGGAAGAAACCTCCAGCAGAACCAGGCTCAGGGAGGGGCAGTCTTCTGCTGGGACTGGTTGGGGCTGAGGGAGAGAACCAGGAAAAAGACATGCTGTGGAGGGGAGCAGAGATCGATCACTAATGATTGAAAATGAAAATATTATATATTTAGCATTTGTTCATTGTTCATTCAGTTTTTTAAAGTATCGGATCGGGACTCGGTATCGGCAGATACTCAAGATCAGATGACTCGGAATCGGATCAGGGCCAAAAAAACCTAATCGGGACATCTCTAAAAGAAAGTTCTGCCCTCCAAGTACACAAAACATGCAGTGCATACTGTCATTCATTCCATTAAACTTACACACAGCTTTATTAAGGCACAGAATCACACTTGCTCACACACACACACACACACACACAAATATTTCCCAGCAACCTCGGGCACATTCCTCATGCATGCTGTTGCAACACGCCACTTGTACTTCTCTAGGTAACAGTACTGATAACATATAGTATAAATATACAGTCATCTGTCATACTGTAGAGTACAGAAACACCAGACCAGTGATTATCATGTCAGCAATAATTTATCAAAATATGCAGTGCCCAGTGAATAGATGGAAGAATTTTCAGCAGCTTCTGCACAGTCTCATCAGCTTTGATGGCCACCATATCAAACATGCAGCATTTTCTGATACTGAAAAGTTACACAAATATCAAGGTTTTAATGGCTTCATCATTCACCTCATGATTACTTCAGTACTTTCTTTAGGAAGACTAAACAAATTCAAGCTGGCCACACTTACAAAAAGTCACAATTCACACATTAATTGTTTACTGGAAATAAGGTTCCTGCTAATTTCAATGTGACTCGATGTTTGTTTGTTTGTTTGTTTTTTGGGCATACTGATCATGAACAGGGCTAGCAGGAATGGTGGCCAAGCAGTTAAGTGCACTTGTTTCTAGTGCAGAAGTATCTGTCAGGAACGGCATCTGGTGTAAAACGTGTCCCAAAATCACCATGCAGATCCACCTCAGATCTGCTGTGGTGATCCTGAAACAAGGGAGCAGCTGAAGGGACTGTGGCAGAGGTGTGGCCAAGTGGCTAAGTGCACTTGTTTCCAGTCTGGAAGGTTCCCGGTTCAAAATCCACCCCTGCTCACTCTCCATGTAATACTGCGTTTACACATAATGACGACAAGTCACGAATGCCACGACGTATACATTCTTGGGCGCTGATCATGAATGTGATGATTCGGGGCAGAGGCGCCAGGTGTCCTCAGGAAATGCTGCAACCTGTTTCCACGCGTTATGATTAATGGCATGTGTTGCTGGCGAATTATCAGGAACCATTACCTACGGTCAAGAATTATGTTCCGCGCTACTGCGCGTAACAGTGCATCGTTACGTTCTGTCGCATTGTGAATGAGGCGAATTGTCTCTACACACACATACACCCATATTCATCCAGCATCTGCTGAACAATTCAGATCGCTCCAGTTTGCTCCTCAAAATCCACAGCAGAAGAACTTTGTGACTGCATGCTTAGTTGGGCTCTGTGCCATGGAGTGGCGCAGAGAGGAGGAGAAGACTGAGAGAGCCAGATGTGTGGCTCCACACGGCTCTCGTCTGGCTTGTTTTCCCAAACATCAGGCACAGCAACAGCAGCAGCAGGTGGAACACCTGCAGGAGTGCGCTGATGAGCACTGGAACAAGACTTTTAGCCAACTTGGCATCACTGTCTTTCAGCATACTGCAGCAATGAAACTGAATGCGGTGCAGCAGGGTTTAATTGTTCTCACGTCAGATAAGAATGCTGTAACAGTCTATTAAGGATCACCACTAATCAAGACGGATCAACACACTTTGACCTCCACGACATGAGGCAAAATGAGGGTGGTGCGTGACATTCGTGAAGGTCCTTTTTGACAGCTAAAAACATGCTACACGAAAATCACAAATATCACGCACCAACACGCAGTATTAAGAAAGCTATTCAGATGTGTTAAGTCACATTAAGAATGTCAGAAATGTGTCAAGAATGATGCAAATATGACATTCGTAACGCATCCTGCCTGTGTGTAAACGCAGCATAACATGGAGTTGCGTCAGGAAGGGCATCTGGCATAAAACATGCCAAATCAACATGCAGATCCACGGTGGATCTGCTGTGGTGACCCTGTGTGAAAACAAGGGGGCAGCTGAAGGGACTTACTTTTACTCATAAACAGGGTTAAAACTGTTCCTCAATCCTGGTGCTGCGTGTCACTGCATACACCACACTGAAGAACTGGCCAGGGTTCTGTATGCCAACAACCCGGGAACACAACCAATTCATCCCCACCTCTTGAAAGTAACCATCTTCTCCAGCTGCTGGGGTCCTCAACACTGAGGCACCGACATGCTGAATCATGCACCAGAATCACGGCACATGTCAAAAATGTATCTGTGATCCCCTCAGAGTGTAAGTGATACTGAGTCTCCCTAAGTAATTGCCCATTTGAAATAAAGTCATCCAAGCAGTACTTAAGCATCCTCCGAAGAGATCTAGTACCAAAGATGTCCAGCAGGGATACAACGTTTTTGCAACCACATAGTCCTGTATTATATTCTGACTAGCCGTGTTGCCTGTGGGGATCCACGGGCTCTACATTGGGTAGTATTTATAAAATAGCTGACATTTTTCCAGGGTGGTAATAAATTAAGCAATGATTTGGAATGGCTTGTCAGTCCAGAATGTTTTTAGAACTTTAGACCTCAACAGATTTTAGAGGAAGAACTCAACCCTTTTACTTCCTGTTAATTATGCAATTTTTTAATGTTAATTTATTGTCTTAATGTATTTATAAATTGCTTAGGTTCTTGTTATCATAAACACACTATTATTATTATTATTATTATTATTATTATTATTATTATTACTTCTATTTTGACATTTGATTTTTAAATGGACCACAATGGAAATAAGTGTTGTCACTTTCTTGTGTCATCAATGTAATTTTAACAAATTTACAATTATATGCACTTACACTCACGCTTTTAATATATAGATGATTTACTGCCCCCTGCTGGAAAGGTGAGTCCAAAATGTAATTAGCAATGCTAGCTAATATTTGTAGCTTTTCCAAAACCATTAATCCTATCAGCGTTCCGTTTCAGCGCCATTCATCCTTGACCCAATACACGTAAACATACCAAACAACAAATGTCAGCTATGCTCTGTTGTCTCTGATTAAAGCTGCACACATGCACAGCTGTTTGCCTTTATCACATGCAGGTGCTTCTAACTGGAGACATAAACAGGGTGGAGATCAAACACAATAGATGTTTCACTCATGGCGTCAGCAACATGACACTGAACTCACTCATGTAATGGCAACATAACTAAAGTGACTAAACCTACAAAGTACAAAATCACAATAAATCAATAACACTAACAACACTGTTAAACTAACATGAACCACAATAACATTTAAACCCCAAAACCCCCAAACTCCCATGGTGCATTGCAGCACAACATCTACTGTTTATTGGATAGCTAAAATTGCTAAATTCTCCAAAAATATTAGTCCTATCAACGTTCCATTTTTGCAGTGTTCATCCTTGACCCAAAATACATAAGCATACCAAAGGCAATCAGCACTCCTGGTTTTTGCATGATCAAAGCCACACACACACACACGCACACACACACACGCACACACACACACACACACACACACACACACACACACACACACACGCACACACACAGACAGACAACTTGGCTAATGTAATATAGATGAGCAAGACAATCAATGTTTATTTTATTTTTTATTTTTGTATTTGATCAATAAAGTTCACCCATGACTAACTTTGAAATTTTGATACTCTGTTGCATTTGGGTATATTTCCAAAAACTACAACCCTGGTGTAGCATGGTGGCTTAGTGGTTAACACTGTTGCCTCTCAGCGAGAAGGTCATGGGTTCAATTCCACCTGTGGCCTTTCTGTATGGAGTTTGCATGTTCTCCCCGTGTTTGCGTGAGTTTCCTCCGGGTGCTCCGGTTTACTCCCACATCCAAAGACATGCGGGTTGGGTGGACTGGAATCTTTAAATTGTCCGTAGGTGTGCGTGTGGGTGTGACTGTGTTTGTTTTTCTGTTTGGGGCCCTGTGACAGACTGGCGTCCTGTCCTGGGTGTACCCCATCTCGCGCTCTATGACTGCTGGGATAGGCTCCAGCCCCCCGCAACCCTTAATTGTACTAAGTGGTTGAAGATGTGTATGTGTGTGTGTGTACAACCCTGATTGAATAATAAACTAAAAAGGGAAAAAGCATGATGGTTCAGCAATACAACTGAATCACCACTGAAGTCTTACAAATGCTAATTATTTATTGAAAGCCAAGAGTGCTTTGCAACCTTGCCCATATTCAATCAAGTTTTGCATAAGTGTACAAACATGGATTCATGGGTAAACGTTTTTAAGGATAGCTCAAATGAGTTCACTTTGGTTACTTATGCATAAAAGCTCATCTAAATATGATACAGGTAATTGTTTTTGAGGAAAGAACATTGAAAGATTGTATCCCTCATGTCGTCTGTTGTGAAAGTGTAGTGACACGGACCCACAACAGGGGGCATAAATGAACGGACAATGAAAGAGTCGAATATGAACACTTTACTGTTGTGAATGAGCACAACCACAACACAGAGGAATGTGAAATTTTGCAAACAGTCAATCACAAAGGTGACGTGTGGGCAGGCTCGAGGATAGAAGACATCTGTCCTGAGATGAACCGGAACCACATGATTTCCTCCGCCACCGAACCCGGAGAATACTGGAGCCGCCAAGTCCCGAGTCCCCAGGTGGCCACCGTCTTCGAAGGACGGATCTGGTACTGCTGGCAAGGAGCAGAGACAATAAGATATGGGTGTGTGCACACCCAGTAACAACAACGATGGAGAGTCCACCTCCACCTCTAACACACACTCGTGCAGCTCCTGTCTCAACACTTATCTGGTGGGGTAGTAAAGCGAAGCTGTCGCCGGTCACGCCAATCTCCAGATAACACTCCGCAGGAAAACAGCTGCAAAAACGAGTTCACTAAACAAAGTCAATATGACACAGATCAAGGCTGAGAACGTTACCTTAACGGGTCGACAATATCTCGGCAATGAGGTGGAGATGACGTCCGGGTTTTATGGAGTGAGATGATGAAGTATGGATGGGTGACAGCTGTCAGGAGATAATGAGTGACAGCTGTCATTCCCGGCTGTGTCCGTGGCGGCAGCGCCCTCTCGTGCCTGAAGCCCGCACTTCAGGCAGGGCGCCCTCTGGTGGTGGGCCAGCAGTACCTCCTCTTCTGGCGGCCCACACAACATAGTCGTCACCTTAGGTCACTCTGATCTCCTGCAAAAATATCTGCATGGCCAAACACTTAAGTCCAGTGGCCTCAGTACTCCGTAAGCTCGTCAGTTGTCTCCTGATCTCAAAGGCAGAAGACGCAGAGGCATAAACATCACCACCAAGATAAGTGAGTGTCCCTACAAATTCAACAGTTTCACCCCATAAAGGAACACGCCTGATGGCCAAGTCCAGGAAGCGACTAAAATCCAGAGAGTTGCAAACCCAGACACTCTGGCTCCCCACTCCTGTTACAAAGTACTCACCAAAATATGACTAAACACACTCAAAGTTACTGCCAAGTCACAAGATATGTCTCAAGTCAACAGCCACCTAATGACACGGAGCTTGACTTCCGTGACACATACTTGAATGAATTATGAATTTGCCACATTTATGGGTGAGTGGACTATAGTTTTTTCTGACAATGCAGGAAATCAAATACAAAGTGCAAATAATAATAATAACAATATTGAGAAGGGGAGGGGATTCAGAGCCCATGTGTTTTCTGCTCCATGCAGAGAGAGAAGCTGCATTCCTCCTCCGCTTCACCAGCTGACATCCACACTGACGACTTTCACACATTCACACATAAACATGCACATGCGTACACATTGGTGTGTGCCCTCGCTCGAGCGTAAACAAGTGAAAATTCAGCAAAAAATATCCATAATCACATTGTTCACTCACACACCACAAAATAAACACAAGAGCAAGATTGCAAAGTGTGCACAAACAAGTGAATTTAGACACAAGAAAATGAACATTCTACAGTCTGCATTTAATTACACACCTACACACAGCACACTCACATAAACCGACAAAGACGGCTCACAGCGCCTAGTTTTAGTAAACGATCCATGAATGCTTTTCAGTATCTCACAAATAAAAAGGGAAATTTCCCATCAATGGGATATACAGGCTTAGAAGAGGTTAAAGCAGCTTTGTACTTCTGGATTTCTCTCTGATAGAAACCCAACAACATTCATACCAGTATTTTGTGGCAGACATTGACAGAAAGCATCATCAACAAGTCGGACAACATTTTTACCTTAACTATAGAAAAGACTTGTCCTGCATGGTGGCTAAAGTAGTGAGGCAAAACAAGTCACATGATCACTAATGGCATGGCATCCATATTAATTAATATACATATAAATGAATTTAATTTTAATTACAACAATCAAATAAAAGCTAATAAGATAAAAAACAGTTGGTGATCCATTGATTTTATCTAAATATCTACAATTTTCATGTGTGCTATACATTATTTGATCAGTAGGTGTCAGTAAACTCTACTGAGCTGTTTAATAAGGCTTCAAAAGTAATGAAGCTTTTGGTGAAGTAACTGGCTGTGAGGCTTGTTGAGGTGTCAAATCCCCCTTATTCTTTATTGTATGTTCTTCGCCAGTGAAGCAAACTTGTGAGCTAGTTCTGGCGGACAGCTCGAGCTGTGTGCTACATACACACTAACATGCCTCATTCAAATAATTACCACATATGTCCTACTAAGGCACACAATTTAAATGATCCTCTAAAACACTGTCAAATTTGGCGGGTTATTTAAGATGCACCAATTTCCTAGCTCCCCTCTGCTCCGACTGCCACATCACTGCTGTTGTTTTGCACCACAAAATCCACCTGTGGGCTCCGATGTGTGTCTAATCATCACTCCCTCGCTCCTCAAGCAAGCACCAGAGGGGAGTGATGTGAACGGAGACAATGTACAAAAGTCCAAATTATATGCTGCTGTTGCAATAAATATTCTTCTTCTACGTGAACTGTCTGATTGAAATAAATGTTCAGGCCAAAATCAATCAGCAATTTCAAATGTGCATAACTGTGTTCCTCTCATTTTTCCACTGGAGGACCATCCCGAAAATTCCTGAAGAAAGCTAAACATAAAGTCAGCTTGTCTGGAGATGAGAAATAAGGGTGTTGAGTTCCATGATAAAGATGCAGAAAAAATAAAGAACTTGACCATTTTAAACTATATATTTGTGTTGGTCAGACTCAGACAATGCCACCATGTGTCCCTGTTGTCCAACTGCTTTTGTATTTATCCTGGACAATCAGGACAAATATCCAACCCTGTATAGTGAGCATCACTATAAAACAAGCCTCAAACACTGACCATTAGCAGCAACAGTGATCACAAAATGATCTGCTCAAACTTTTAAGGTTTTATTGCAGGGCAGGTCCAGGTTCTGTGAATATGAATACTAATGCACTTTTTTGCGACAGAAAAACTTATTCTGAAATTTCCTCAACTGTGCCTCTCTATTCCACAGCACAGCGTGGACACGTTATGTAGTGCTGGTTTGAGGCTCTGGGCCATGGTTTGAAACAGTGACCTCATCTCCACCACCACCTTCTTCCCGAATAGAGAATCCAGAGAAAGAACGAGGGGCTGACAGAGGAGGAAGGGAGCGAGCACCAAACGCCCTCTGTGACACAGAAACTCCAACTCCGACTGCTTTACATGAGAAAAAGGCCTTTCACAAATCTGGACACATGACACATGAAAGAACAGAAACAGATTTTTAAAGAAAATAATAAAACACGGGAGTATTTTCTTGGACACTGTCCACACCACAGTTTAAACAAGAATGCACTGGTTCTACAAGTCGACCCTTAAATGCAGCCACGTGTGCCCCAAATAACCCCTAATTATGCTGATTACTCATTCAAACCCTGATATAAACAAATTTCAGCATCATCTAAAAATATTAATTGCATAGTTTAGTGGTTCTCTTCATATTTATTCTCAAGTCTATTAAAGTCTAGGTCCGTTTCCACCACCAGAACTTAACCTACTTCTCAGATGTTGCAAACGTTTACATGTACGGCTCAGTAATTGTCCTGTTATGTCTCCCTTGCATAGAAGACACCCCTGGCTCCTGCAGCTACATGTAATGAGGTAATAATTCAGACACAACATAAATTCCAAGCATGCGAGAAAACAACAATTATCACGGCGAAGGGAACCAAAATGAGTGTTGCTTTCCAGTTTACTGTGCTCACCTATTTGTCAAATTGGTAGATTCTTCTGCTCTTGCTCTTTTTTCAAGTCCAGCTTGGTACTTGTTGAGTTAACCGATCAGTGTCCAGCATTGCCCAACGGTTTTTCATGGTCACTCAGAAGTACCTACCCTGCAACAGGGTATGTGTGTCACACCTGATTAAATAAAATTGCCTGTTATAGTCGGTCCCTGTAGTGGAGACACGCGTAAAGGTGTTGAAACCCGTAAAATGACTTCCTGCAGTGGATAGTGGCTTAATTTCAGTGTTAAACCTTGTTCTCACTTTCACAGACGTGAATCCCAGAAGGTCACAGTTTGTAACAGTGGCCGATGCGTGAAGACCACAGTCGCTCGTGAATGTGATGAAGCACACAGTGTGAAGAAGTAACGCATGGAGCGGTGTGATGATGTAATGTGGTGGACTTTTACCATGTAATTTGTGTAAAAACAACCATAGCATAACAGTAGACACATAGGATAAATTTAACACAACCACACCACTTCTGGAAAACCTCCCTGTGATGGTGCAGCATCATAGGGAGGTTATGAGCTCCATGGAAATGCAAGAGACTATTGAAGTATGTCAAAGTTTGCAAAGGAAAAATGTTATTTCACATCTTGACAATTCAGCCACAGTTAAAACAAGACCACGGCACAATTACAAAATGTTCTGGTCCACTACTGACACCCTCCCCAGACTCTCTAAGACCTTCTGTGATACATATCTGCAAAAGTGAAAATGGGGCCTTTAGATCAGTGATTCTCAACCGGGGTGCCGCGGCACCCTAGGGTGCCGTGATCGATCGTCAGGGGTGCCGTGGGTATTTTTCATATTCGCGATTACCGTGAATTATTTATTTTATCCATAAAGCATAAAACGACTCAGCCTCGCGTGCTGCAGCCTCGCTCTCGTCTTAAGGCGGGACAATAACAAGGAGGCTGACGGCCGATTAAAACAGTGCCGTCTCCTTCAAAAGCCGTCTAAAATGCGGAGCTGTTAGTGTGTGTGTCTGTGCCTGTGTGTGTGTGCGCGCGCGCGGAGTTAACAGGCTGCAGACTGCGAGGGAGGGGGTGGGTGAGGGAGATTCCTGAATGCAGGCGCGACACGTTCAGTGCACAGCGAGCGCGGAGCAGAGAGAGGATTTTAACCCGAGTGAACGTTAACAAAACGGAAACATCAAGCTGCCTTTACTTCTCTCTGAACTTTCTCTAAAGGTGTGATTCTGCCGTTACCGTCCTGTTCACACCATGTGCGCGTCGTATGCTGAATTTATGAGATCATGAGATGAAATAAATGGTCAAACATATTTAAAAAATGAGAATATATGAATGAACTGAGCCACAAAAAAAAAACAATGTTCAGACGCAGAGATCACAAAAAGCAGGTGAGAACTCTGAACTTTAACAGCTGTTATTTTCCAAAGGTATTTATTTGTTCAATCTTGAGCTTAATGCAGTGTTTAAGCACAAAACGTGACTGATGAGGAGAAACAATTTCAGAAATGCAACAGAAACAACCACAAATCAGAAAAAGTTGGGACTGTATGTAAAATGAAGATAAAAATAAAAATGTTGCACCATTCCCAGTTTCTCCACTCACAGAAGCCAAACGTTCTTCCAGAGTTGTGTAATTATACTACAATAGTAGAATATAAAGAAGGGGGAAAAAAAAATAGACAATATATTCGTCAATCGCAATTATTTGTCTGACAATTAATCGTCTCCAGAAATTCGTAATCGTGACAGCCCTACTTGAGATCAGAGCGCAAAATGCTTGAGGATTTTCGAAATGCGGTGTTTTCTGTATCGATTTTCTATTGCGATAATTGGGTTTTGTGCAAAACCAGAGGTAATAGAATTATAATATTATTTTGGTTGGTGGTGTGCCGCAGGATTTTGTAAATATAAAAAGGATGCCGCGGCTCAAAAAAGGTTGAAAATCACTGCTTTAGATCAGTCAACCATCATAAGCGATGACCAGCTAAAGAGCCTTTATCTCTGAGTCGCACCTGAATCCAAGTGGGCACTTTTAGCCCAAACACACACATTCGGGAATCTCTGCTGTGAGATAAATATGCTGTTTCCTGAAGGGAAAACTCGTGCAGTAAACCTAGCATCATTACTCACACACATGACGCCACCACGGCCCAGCAGGAGACCACCCATTGTCTCCTAGTAGGAAGTGGGGTGGGGGAGGTTTATGGGGAAGCCAACTGGGGCATCCTGAAAGCTGCTTCCTGAGGGCAGGAGGAAACCAAGAGAAGAACACAAGCAAAACTGAGAGCTGAACAAACAGAGCCGCTGTGACCTGAACGCCTGCAGATAACAAGAATAAATCACATGATGCGCTACACTAAACGGACAACAGGGTTAATGTGCGCCACAGTATTTATGTTAACTGTTTATGTGCACAATAAATCACATTCTCACCTCTGTCTGTATCCAGTGTTTTACTGGAAAAGATCATTTCCTGACTTCAGTCAACCATCACATGACCCACACTAACATCACGCCCCTGATTAAAAATGATCACAATCAACTTGGCTTCAAACATCACGTGTATTCCCCCCACCCCCCACCCCCCCACCCCCGTCCCTCCATTCTTTCCTCCACTTTCAGACACAATCAAGCTTCACACGAGATGTCACGTTGGTATCATCACAGGGTTTCAGAGAACTTATTGTTTTCTCCAGCCCCCCGCCTCAACTGTGACTTGGCCTGAAAAGTTACAAAGTGAATTCTGGTGAGGAAGTCACCGCTATCTACAGAACACTGAAGGCTCCCACACAGAGAACCAAACAGCTGCTTAGAGTCTCAGTCTGACATGAAGCTTCCCATGAAAGTTCCAACGAGACCACAGGTTGCCATGTAATCCCTATGGAATGACGCGTTTTGGCGCCAAGTCACGCAGCACGACGGATGCGAATGAAGCGACGCGAGTGAAGCGATTTTGAGCGATTGGCGCGTTTGTGGCGCGATATTGCATCGCATCATGTCGCGTTGCCCTCCTCCCCAAGTTGAAAAATCTGAACTTTTTCTTCTCGTCGTGCCGCGATGACCAATCAGGGACTGAATACGTAGTGACATGGACATGTCTGGAGTTTGACTGAAGATGTGAACATGTCCTGTATCTGGTAGCAGCCTGTGAGCAGGACTTATGTCTCTTTTGTCCTTTATTTCACAATTATGACAGAGTTTTTGGAGCGATCAGCAGCCCTGCAGCAGCGGAGCGGAGTTTCTTTTTACTTTACGTGCGTGCAAGCGAATCGTCCATGGAGATTAACTACAGAGACAGATGTATAATAAAACAAATGGTGACTGGTTTCTAAACACAATTATGACAGAGTTTTTTTTGGGAAAGAGCGAGGAGCAGCCCTGCAGCAAGCAGCGGAGTTTTTTCTTTCTGTTTACGTGCGCGCGCGAGTGAACCATCCGTGGAGATTATTTCACTTATTAACAACACAGATGTATAATAAAACAAATGGTGACTGGTTTCTAAACACAATTATGAGAGTTTTTTTTGGGAAAGAGCGAGGAGCAGCCCCGCAGCAAGCAGCGGAGTTTCTTTTTTCTTTCTTTTTACGTGCGTGCGCGAGTGAATCATCCGTAGAGATTATTTTACTTATTAACTACACAGATGTATAATCAAACAAATGGTGACTGGTTTCGAAACACAATTATGACAGAGCTTTTGGGGGAGGAGCGAGGAGCAGCCCCAGAGCAGGCAGCAGAGTTTCTTTTTTTTTTATTGTTTACATGTGCGCGCATGAACGGGACAAGAGGTCCTCAAACTGGGTCCCGCAGGGGCGGAAGGACCACTGAAAGCAGCCGTCATCCAGACATAGCTCCTGCAGCAAATAATGATACTCCCTGAATTGGGAACATCTCATGATGTTTGTAAGCTTTCCACAACAACTTGCTCCGTGTGATCAAGGTCCATCATGTTAACTTGACTGACAACCGGAGCCGGCGAACGGAATGGAAGCTCCTCCTATTTGATGACGCACCGGGGCGAATTTTCGCAGCAAAAGCAGAGCGACACACCTGGCAATGGTGGCGCATCCGTCGCTACGCAACCCCCACAAATTTGTAGCGTCTGATCATGCCCGGTGTGAACGCGGCATAAGGAGCTGAAATCCAACAACAGTCATCCTCTCTTAGATCCCAGTCTACCAACAGCTCCCAGGTCTTCATTAAACTTGATAAGGCATTTTTGGATGAAATACCATAGACAAGCGGCTAGAGCGTTCAACTACAGCACAGGAGGTCGCTGGTTTGAAACCCACTTCGACAGATGATTGGAAAACTCTGTCAGTCCTTCAGTGAATTGAAGCATGACTATCTTTAGAGTTGGGCTATACCCTAGAAATGCTTTGCAAGCTAAGGGACTAACCTAACTTTTTCTGAAGAAAGTACCCCTTTTGGTTGATTTTACATTGTGTACAATTTCCTGGTTCAGTCATTACTGGGGGTTACACATAAGGCCTGAGATCATAACATGCACACACACACACACACACACACACACACATACACACACAAGACATGTGGAGATTAATCGATACGAACCGTATCTAGATACAAATGTGGGCGATTCGAGTGCATCGATTCATTCGTTGTCTTGTTGCGGGCAAGAAACGAGAATAATCAAACGTTCCACACCAGAGTTTTGCGTGATGGTTCTCTTGCGTGAGCACCAGCCGGTGTGTTAACTGAAGTCCAATAGGTAAAGGAAATAATAATAATAATAATAATATCCTCTATTTTGTGGGACTAAGTGCACAGCTCCAACGAACAGCACAGATGTCGGTCAGAATTAATCATTTCAGAGCGAATCGCCGTTTTAAATCAAATGACACATCTTTCCAAACATAATAATACGAACAATAAACTACAACCGACCAAAACTGGGGGGGGTTTTTCCCCAAAATGAGACGTCCTCCATTTTTTATGAATGACATCCTGATGTGCAGCAGCCGACTGAAGAGCTTAGCTCTGAGTCTATGGAGTTACATTTGTGTATTTAATATCTGAAAGGAAATGCTTTTGACAAAAACTACAGATTTTGTTTATTTCCATTTATGTCCAGAGAACAAGGATCCAGTAACCAATTTCAAATTTATTTCATTTAAGACTCAATAAAATGTTGTTGACATAGAAAACCTGTAAAGCCTACTTTTAGTTCACAGAAAATTCACAAGAGGTATTGACAAGGGAATGGATAAAGAATCAGATCTATAAGCGGAATCGATAGATAAAATCTTATCAATACCCATCATTTATCATATCGCACCAAATCGCATCCTATTGCATTCTAAGGAATTGAATCGCCATCAAATACTTATCAAATCACATTGAATGGGGAACAGGGGTGAATCGTATCAAATTGTATCGTCAGTATCGTCATGTATCGCTATATGTATCGTATCGGTGGTAGTGTATCAAGGTGCGTATCGAATGGTTGTCAGTGATGAGATTCACATGCCTAACACACACCCAATAAACACCTTATCAGGCATTATGCCACCTTCAACACCAAAACACTGTCCACTCTGTCCTTCTATAGTCATTTTCACATTCACGTTTAATACCGTTTTTTTTTTATGTCCAAGTGTTTTTCTTTGTGAAAAACCAAATATTACTCCTCTCACTGTTTTTTTAGAAAATTCAATGCATTCTGACATTCTGCCAAACAATTACATCACCTCGTTGTTCCTCCTCTACACAGATATCCGTTAAAGGCCTGTGGAAAAATCTGACCTTTTTTATTTTGCCCACCTTCTTATGCAAATGTTTTGACAAGGTAACTACACTGTTACCACCTTCAGCTCATCCCTCATCAGTTTCCGACTTGTCTCATGTTCGCTGTCCTCAGATGACACACTTGGAATGCTTCTTCCCCTAACCCGTCATCTTGAGCACTTTCTTAGGTTCAGTTCTGCCGGTTGGAGCCAAATAAAATGGAAATGGTAAATGGTAAATGGACTGCATTTATATAGCACTTTTCCATCTGCATCAGACGCTCAAAGCGCTTTACAATTATGCCTCACATTCACCCCGATGTCAGGATGCTGCCATACAAGGCGCTCACTACACACCGGGAGCAATAGGGGATTAAAGGCCTTGCCCAAGGGCCCTTAGTGATTTTCCAGTCAGGCAGGGATTTGAACCCATGATCTTCTGGACTCAAGCCCAACACCTTAACCACTAGACCATCACCTCCCCTAACTAATCAGTGAAATCACCTGGTGCAGTGGGTGGTTACAAAGAAAACCTGCACCCTCTTGGCCCTTTCTGGAATCAGTTTGACACCTATGTCCTAAACTATGAACAATCAAACCGCCAACTCAACCAGTGTCCTACAGCAGAATTGCACACAGTTCTGTTATTGTGTCACGATTTTTAGTGTGACTGGCTTTCACTGCATGGACTTGGCATGTGTGGGTCAACAGCTTTTTACCCCATATGGAAAAGATATACATAAATTTTATACAGTGTGTATCTGTTCTATCTGGAACTTGTAAGTAATGCATGTGACAGTCAAACCAGGTATAAGATCCTTAGTAAATTTGTACAATATAAATTGTACAATATAAACTTAAAAGAACAATATATTACAGTAATTCCACATACAGAATCCTTAGTAGATATATACACTCAACAAAAATATAAACACACTTTTGGTTTTGCTCCCATTTTGTATGAGATGAACTCAAAGATCTAAAACTTTTTCCACATACACAATATCACCATTTCCCTCAAATATTGTTCACAAACCAGTCTAAATCTATGATAGTGAGCACTTCTCCTTTGCTGAGATAATCCATCCCACCTCACAGGTGTGCCATATCAAGATGCTGATTAGACACCATGATTAGTGCACAAGTGTGCCTTAGACTGCCCACAATAAAAGGTGCAGTTAGGTGATAGGTGCAGTTTTATCACACAGCACAATGCCACAGATGTCGCAAGATTTGAGGGAGCGTGCAATTGGCATGCTGACAGCAGGAATGTCAACCAGAGCTGTTGCTCGTGTATTGAATGTTCATTTCTCTACCATAAGCCATCTCCAAAGGTGTTTCAGAGAATCTGGCAGTACATCCAACCAGCCTCACAACCGCAGACCACGTTTAACCACACCGGCCCAGGACCTCCACATCCAGCATGTTCACCTCCAAGATCGTCTGAGACCAGCCACTCGGACAGCTGCTGAAACAATTGCTTTGCATAACCAAAGAATTTTTGCACAAACTGTCAGAAACTGTCTCAGGGAAGCTCATCTGCATGCTCGTCGTCCTCATCGGGGTCTCGACCTGACTCCAGTTCGTCGTCGTAACCGACTTGAGTGGGCAAATGCTCACATTCGCTGGCGTTTGGCACGTTGGAGAGGTGTTCTCTTCACGGATGAATCCAGGTTCACACTGTTCAGGGCAGATGGCAGACAGCGTGTGTGGCATCGTGTGGGTGAGCGGTTTTCTGATGTCAATGTTGTGGATCGAGTGGCCCATGGTGGCGGTGGGGTTATGGTATGGGCAGGCGTCTGTTATGGATGAAGAACACAGGTGCATTTTATTGATGGCATTTTGAATGCAGAGATCCTGAGGCCCATTGTTGTGCCATACATCCAAGAACATCACCTCATGTTACAGCAGGATAATGCACGGCCCCATGTTGCAAGGATCTGTACACAATTCTTGGAAGCTGAAAATGTCCCAGTTCTTGCACGGCCGGCATATTCACCGGACATGTCACCCATTGAGCATGTTTGGGATGCTCTGGACCGGCGTATACGATAGCGTGTACCAGTTCCTGCCAATATCCAGCAACTTCGCACAGCCATTGAAGAGGAGTGGACCAACATTCCACCGGCCACAATTGACAACCTGATCAACTCTATGCGAAGGAGATGTGTTGAACTGCATGAGGCAAATGGTGGTCACACCAGATACTGACTGGTATCCCCCCCAATAAAACAAAACTGCACCTTTCAGAGTGGCCTTTTATTGTGGGCAGTCTAAGGCACACCTGTGCACTAATCATGGTTTCTAATCAGCATCTTGATATGGCACACCTGTGAGGTGGGATGGATTATCTCAGCAAAGGAGAAGTGCTCACTATCACAGATTTAGACTGGTTTCTGAACAATATTTGAGGGAAATAGTGATATTGTGTATGTGGAAAAAGTTTTAGATCTTTGAGTTCATCTCATACAAAATGGGAGCAAAACCAAAAGTGTTGCGTTTATATTTTTGTTGAGTGTATAATATCAAACTGAGACTTATAAGCACAATACATGTCAAGCATAAAGACTTATTACTGGAACTGATGTAACTTCTTGTAATTTTTTCTATTTATTTTCCGTGTGGAACATCTGTTGTGAAAACTGCACTCTGAGTGAAAAGTGAGAGAATCGTAGAACAGACCGAACAAATCTGAAATCCTTGAATACTGTGTCTGGAAAGGGTGACCTTGGCAGGAATTGTCAGGTTTAAAAACTTCCCAAACAGCACAGTTTGTATCCCAGCAGCAGCAACAAACAGCCAGCTGACTGTATTTCTTAAAACAAAACAGAGCTCACAAATCCAGTTTTTGCCGATAAGCCAGTTTTAACTTCTGGCTCTGATGTCACATTGGACCAGACACAATTTGTTTTCTTCAGTACTGAAGGACAAAATATCCAGATCTGTGTCTGTAATGTGACAAAGTAAAAGTTTGCATTAACGTGTCATACAGTGTGGCGTGCGTAACTCTGAAAACCCACTTATTGTGATTTGGACTGAAGTATACACCTGTACAATCCCGGTCTTGTGGACCCAACATACTGCACATTTTCCATTTGTCTCTGAACTAATCAGAGCAGATCAGTTCAGTCAGGTGTGTTCAGCTAATCAACACCAGCATCCAGAAAGTATTCACAGCCCTTCACCTTTTCCACAATTTGTTATATTACAGTCTGATTCCAAAATGGAGTAAATTCATTTTTCCCCTCAAACATCTACTCACAGCACCCCATAATGATAACATGAAAAAAGTTTTTTGAAATTTTAGCAAATTTATTAAAAATAAAAAACGAATAAATCACATGTATGTAAGTATTCACACCCTTTACTCAATACTTTGATGATGTATCTTTGGCAGCAATTACAGCCTCATCTTCTTGAATATGCTTGGTGCACCTATCTTTGGGCAGCTTTGCTCATTCCTCATTGCAGCACCTCTCAAGCTCCATCAGGTTGGATGGGAAGCGTCAGTGCACAGCCATTTTCAGATCTCTCCAGAGATGTTCAGTCAGATTCAGGTCTGGGCTCTGGCTGGGCCACTCAAGGACATTCATAGAGTTGTCCTGAAGCCACTCCTTTGATATCTTGGCTGTGTGTTTAGAGTCACTGTCCTGCTGAAAGATGATCCGTCACCCCAGTCTGAGCACTCTGGAGCAGGTTTTCATCCAGGATGTCTCTGTACATTGTTGCATTCATCTTTCCCTCAATCCTGACTAGTCTCTCAGTTCCTGCTGCTGAAAAACATCTCCACAGCATGATGCTGCTGCCACCATGGCTCAATGTAGGGATGGTGCCTGGTTTCCTTCTAAAATGACGCCTGGCATTCACGCCAAACAGTTCAAGCTTTGTCTCATCAGACCTGAGAATTTTGTCTCTCATGGTCTGAGAGTCCTTCAGGTGCCTTTTGGCAAACTCCAGGTGGGCTGCCACGTACCTTTTACTAAGGAGTGGCTTCCGTCTGACCACTCTACCATACAGGCCTGATTGGTGGATTACTGCAGAGAAGGTTGTCCTTCTGGAAGGTTCTCCTCTCTCCACAGAGGAATACTAAAGAATGATCATCGGGTCTTGGTCACCTCCCTGACTAAGGCACTTCTCCTCCTGATTGCTCAGTTTAGACGGGAGACCAGCTCTTGGAAAAGTCCTGGTGGATCCAAACTTCTTCCATTTATGGATGATGGAGGCCACTGTGTCCATTGGGCCCTTCAAAACAGCAGAATTATTTCTGTACCATTCCCCAGAATTGTGCCTTGAGACAATCCTGTCTCAGAGGTCTGCAGACAATTCCTTTGACTTCATGCTTGGTTTGTGCTCTGACATCCACTGTCAACTGTGAGACCATGTATGTAGACAGGTGTGTGCCGTTCCAGTTTTTTTTAAATAAATTGCAAAATCTAAAAAAAAAAACTTTTTTCACATCGTCATTATGGGGTATTGTGTGTAGGAGTGTGAGGGAGGGAAATGAATTTCACCCATTTTGGAATTAGGCTGTAACATAAAATGTGGAAAAAGTGAGGCACTGTGAATAATTTCTAGATGCACCGTACTTGGACAAAATTCTTCATCTACATCAGCGGTCACCAACCCTGTTCCTGGAGGGCACCTGCCCTGCATGTTTTCTAACTCTCCCTGTTCCACTCCCAGGCAATTAACTATCAGGTGTATTCAGCCAATCAACAGCTGGAAGACACCACTTTAAAAAGAAAACAGGTGTGACTTGAGTAGGTTGACATGGAAAGCTTTATAAAAGTTAACTTTTTTCTGTTAGCGGATTAACGGTTATTGAAGCTAACTTTTTGGTTAGCTGTGCCCACCACTGATGATGACAGATATTGAAGTTTCACTCGCATAATTCATTCCCAATGTGAGCTTGGTGTAAATGCAAATAACAGATCACAGCAGCACGACCAGCCAAGACTTGTGCGAGTTGAAAAAATGTCATGATCTTGTAGGTTTTATATAGGTCTCAGTCAAGTGAAAACAGGGCATGAAGTGCCCTTCTTTCAAGTGTGAATGGTTCCTGGTTCCAGGCCACCCCTGCCCATTTGCCACATAATGTGGAGTTGCATCACGTAAGGGCATCCGGTATAAAACTTGTGTCAAATAAACATGCAGATCCACAACAGCTCTGCTATGGTGACCCTGAGTGAAAAAACAAGGGAGAAGCTGAACGGACTTAATTTTAATACTAATATCCATATAGTTGTGCTTGATTTTAACAATGCAGAGAAAATAATGTCACAATTTTTACCTAAAAATGCGTACAAATCAAACACTAGAATGGAGTAGCCCTGTTAACCCCCACAACGTGAATCAGCTGAAAATTGTAAATTATCTGCAAACCGTGAACTGCAAAACATGAATACTGAAAAGCTATCTCCCAAAACATGATCGCACATCTCACAAAATGTGAATTTCTTCATTATTTGATGTATGTGCTTGGCTGAGGAGCCAATGGTGTGAAGCTACCATCTGTGGGAATATGACTGCGCGCTTCTCAGTTTCATTGCACCACGGGGCTTTGTTCCACTCTTTCACGCACGCATGCATTAGATTCTTTCATGTTCCCCCGTACTGGGTGAACAATACAACGCTTGGTGAATTCTGCTTCATGATGTTAGGAAGAGTCGACATCGAAGGATCAAAAAGTGGCGTTACTGTGAACGCTTGGCCGCCACAAGCCAGTTATCCCCATGGTAGCTTTTCTGGCACCTCCTGCTTAAAACCCAAAAGGTCAGAAGGATTGTGAGGCCCCGCTTTCATGGTCTGCATTCATACTGAAAATCAAGATCAAGTGAACTTTATCCCTTGTGCTCCACGAGAGGTTTCTGTCCTCCCTGAGTTTGCCCGAGGACACCTGTGTTACCATTTGACAGGTTTGATTTATTCAAGTAATTGATCTGTAAACTGAAATTTGTAAACAGAAAGAAAATATATATCATGGATGATATTCACGTTTAGCAACTTACGTTTTGCGAGACCTGCATTCACGTTTTGCAGCAAAATTATTAAGTTCCCAGATATTCACAGTTTGCTTGAATTTTCATTAATAGTTTGCAGATCAATCACGATTTGCAGCAGATTCACATTTTGGGGGACAATAGCCCTCCAACTCATGTCCCAACAGCTTTTCTACTTGTCACAGACAAATGGACGAGTTAATATTGAACCCTGCAAGAAGCTGCATTCAGGGCCCGTCCACAGTGAGAGGACTTTAGGCGTATCCTGTAATTCTACAGCTAGCCAGGCCCCTGTAGTCGGTGCAGACCAAGGTAGCTTAGCCGCCATTAGTTACCCCCTGGCAGATCCCGAGCAGCCGGGAAAGCAGGCCGACTGGGTGACTGTGAGGAGGAAGCGTAGCCCTAAACAGAAGCCCTGTGTACACCGCCAACCCGTTCACATCTCTAACCGTTTTTCCCCACTCGACGACACACCCGCCGAGGATCAAACTCTGGTTATTGGCGACTCTGTTTTGCGAAATGTGAAGTTAGCGACACCAGCAACCATAGTCAATTGTCTTCCGGGGGCCAGAGCAGGCGACATTGAAGGAAATTTGAAACTGCTGGCTAAGGCTAAGCCTAAATTTGGTAAGACTGTAATTCACGTCGGCAGTAATGACACCCGGTTACGCCAATCGGAGGTCACTAAAATTAACATTAAATCGGTGTGTAACTTTGCAAAAACAATGTCGGACTCTGTAGTTTTCTCTGGGCCCCTCCCCAATCAGACCGGGAGTGACATGTTTAGCCGCATGTTCTCCTTGAATTGCTGGCTGTCTGAGTGGTGTCCAAAAAATGAGGTGGGCTTCATAGATAATTGGCAAAGCTTCTGGGGAAAACCTGGTCTTGTTAGGAGAGACGGCATCCATCCCACTTTGGATGGAGCAGCTCTCATTTCTAGAAATCTGGCCAATTTTCTTAAATCCTCCAAACCGTGACTATCCAGGGTTGGGACCAGGAAGCAGAGTTGTAGTCTTACACACCTCTCTGCAGCTTCTCTCCCCCTGCCATCCCCTCATTACCCCATCCCCGTAGAGACGGTGCCTGCTCCCAGACCACCAATAACCAGTAAAAATCTATTTAAGCATAAAAATTCAAAAAGAAAAAATAATATAGCACCTTCAACTGCACCATAGACTAAAACAGTTAAATGTGGTCTATTAAACATTAGGTCTCTCTCTTCTAAGTCCCTGTTAGTAAATGATATAATAATTGATCAACATATTGATTTATTCTGCCTTACAGAAACCTGGTTACAGCAGGATGAATATGTTAGTTTAAATGAGTCAACACCCCCGAGTCACACTAACTGTCAGAATGCTCGTAGCACGGGCCGGGGCGGAGGATTAGCAGCAATCTTCCATTCCAGCTTATTAATTAATCAAAACCCAGACAGAGCTTTAATTCATTTGAAAGCTTGACTCTTAGTCTTGTCCATCCAAATTGGAAGTCCCAAAAACCAGTTTTATTTGTTATTATCTATCGTCCACCTGGTCGTTACTGTGAGTTTCTCTGTGAATTTTCAGACCTTTTGTCTGACTTAGTGCTTAGCTCAGATAAGATAATTATAGTGGGCGATTTTAACATCCACACAGATGCTGAGAATGATAGCCTCAACACTGCATTTAATCTATTATTAGACTCTATTGGCTTTGCTCAAAAAGTAAATGAGTCCACCCACCACTTTAATCATATCTTAGATCTTGTTCTGACTTATGGTATGGAAATAGAAGACTTAACAGTATTCCCTGAAAACTCCCTTCTGTCTGATCATTTCTTAATAACATTTACATTTACTCTGATGGACTACCCAGCAGTGGGGAATAAGTTTCATTACACTAGAAGTCTTTCAGAAAGCGCTGTAACTAGGTTTAAGGATATGATTCCTTCTTTATGTTCTCTAATGCCATATACCAACACAGTGCAGAGTAGCTACCTAAACTCTGTAAGTGAGATAGAGTATCTCGTCAATAGTTTTACATCCTCATTGAAGACAACTTTGGATGCTGTAGCTCCTCTAAAAAAGAGAGCTTTAAATCAGAAGTGCCTGACTCCGTGGTATAACTCACAAAGTCGTAGCTTAAAGCAGATAACCCGTAAATTGGAGAGGAAATGGCGTCTCACTAATTTAGAAGACCTTCACTTAGCCTGGAAAAAGAGTCTGTTGCTCTATAAAAAAAGCCCTCCGTAAAGCTAGGACATCTTTCTACTCATCACTAATTGAAGAAAATAAGAACAACCCCAGGTTTCTTTTCAGCACTGTAGCCAGGCTGACAAAGAGTCAGAGCTCTATTGAGCTGAGTATTCCATTAACTTTAACTAGTAATGACTTCATGACTTTCTTTGCTAACAAAATTTTAACTATTAGAGAAAAAATTACTCATAACCATCCCAAAGACGTATCATTATCTTTGGCTGCTTTCAGTGATGCCGATATTTGGTTAGACTCTTTCTCTCTGATTGTTCTGTCTGAGTTATTTTCATTAGTTACTTCATCCAAACCATCAACATGTTTATTAGACCCCATTCCTACCAGGCTGCTCAAGGAAGCCCTACCATTATTTAATGCTTCGATCTTAAATATGATCAATCTATCTTTGTTAGTTGGCTATGTACCACAGGCTTTTAAGGTGGCAGTAATTAAACCATTACTTAAAAAGCCATCACTTGACCCAGCTATCTTAGCTAATTATAGGCCAATCTCCAACCTTCCTTTTCTCTCAAAAATTCTTGAAAGGGTAGTTGTAAAACAGCTAACTGATCATCTGCAGAGGAATGGTCTATTTGAAGAGTTTCAGTCAGGTTTTAGAATTCATCATAGTACAGAAACAGCATTAGTGAAGGTTACAAATGATCTTCTTATGGCCTCGGACAGTGGACTCATCTCTGTGCTTGTTCTGTTAGACCTCAGTGCTGCTTTTGATACTGTTGACCATAAAATTTTATTACAGAGATTAGAGCATGCCATAGGTATTAAAGGCACTGCGCTGCGGTGGTTTGAATCATATTTGTCTAATAGATTACAATTTGTTCATGTAAATGGGGAATCTTCTTCACAGACTAAAGTTAATTATGGAGTTCCACAAGGTTCTGTGCTAGGACCAATTTTATTCACTTTATACATGCTTCTCTTAGGCAGTATTATTAGACGGTATTGCTTAAATTTTCATTGTTACGCAGATGATACCCAGCTTTATCTATCCATGAAGCCAGAGGACACACACCAATTAGCTAAACTGCAGGATTGTCTTACAGACATAAAGACATGGATGACCTCTAATTTCCTGCTTTTAAACTCAGATAAAACTGAAGTTATTGTACTTGGCCCCACAAATCTTAGAAACATGGTGTCTAACCAGATCCTTACTCTGGATGGCATTACCCTGACCTCTAGTAATACTGTGAGAAATCTTGGAGTCATTTTTGATCAGGATATGTCATTCAAAGCGCATATTAAACAAATATGTAGGACTGCTTTTTTGCATTTACGCAATATCTCTAAAATCAGAAAGGTCTTGTCTCAGAGTGATGCTGAAAAACTAATTCATGCATTTATTTCCTCTAGGCTGGACTATTGTAATTCATTATTATCAGGTTGTCCTAAAAGTTCCCTAAAAAGCCTTCAGTTAATTCAAAATGCTGCAGCTAGAGTACTGACGGGGACTAGAAGGAGAGAGCATATCTCACCCATATTGGCCTCTCTTCATTGGCTTCCTGTTAATTCTAGAATAGAATTTAAAATTCTTCTTACTTATAAGGTTTTGAATAATCAGGTCCCATCTTATCTTAGCGACCATATCACCCAAATACAGCGCTTCGCTCTCAGACTGCAGGCTTACTTGTAGTTCCTAGGGTTTGTAAGAGTAGAATGGGAGGCAGAGCCTTCAGCTTTCAGGCTCCTCTCCTGTGGAACCAGCTCCCAATTCAGATCAGGGAGACAGACACCCTCTCTACTTTTAAGATTAGGCTTAAAACTTTCCTTTTTGCTAAAGCTTATAGTTAGGGCTGGATCAGGTGACCCTGAACCATCCCTTAGTTACGCTGCTATAGATGTAGACTGCTGGGGGATTCCCATGATGCACTGTTTCTTTCTCTTTTTGCTCTGTATGCACCACTCTGCATTTAATCATTAGTGATCGATCTCTGCTCCCCTCCACAGCATGTCTTTTTCCTGGTTCTCTCCCTCAGCCCCAACCAGTCCCAGCAGAAGACTGCCCCTCCCTGAGCCTGGTTCTGCTGGAGGTTTCTTCCTGTTAAAAGGGAGTTTTTCCTTCCCACTGTAGCCAAGTGCTTGCTCACAGGGGGTCGTTTTGACCGTTGGGGTTTTACATAATTATTGTATGGCCTTGCCTTACAATATAAAGCGCCTTGGGGCAACTGTTTGTTGTGATTTGGCGCTATATAAAAAAATTAATTGATTGATTGATTGATCCGCAAAATGTTTTGTATCATATCGGCATGTCATCCACACCGAACCGCCATTTTCAAAGCCTGAAAGGGTACTTTTTGAAAATGGGTTCCAGAGTAGAAATCTCAAAAGGCAGACTGCATTTTTGAGTGTACAACCAATACCCAACTTTTATGAAACAATATATTCTTCTGTGTTTGTATACAGTGCACAAGCATTATGCCCATGCTCCATGTCAGTGTGGACAAGGCATCAGACGCACAACCTTTGGCTAAACTTCCTTGTCTGTTGAGCTCCATTCACACCTTTAAAACATTTCTCACTTCAGATGAAAGCCTCTTAAATGCCTTTGCAAATAACTGTAAATACACCGCAGTGATTTTTACAGTCAGTGGTGTTTTAGTCTCCAGCTCAAGGACACCCCATGTCCTCAGATCAGTCCTCTGTTTACTGAATGGCAGTGCAGGTGGGGACATTGTTTCACCAAAGTACAGGTCAGGTCAGGTCAAGGACCATGTGCTTAGCTACATCCACCACACTTAGGAATTACCTCAGGTCCTGGATGGCAACCACCCAGACAGACAACCAGTCCAGCCCCATCTTTTGAAAGTAATAATCTATCTGCTATAACCAGGTGAAACATGGGCAACATTACGGCCAATAAAGCCGAAAGCACTGAAGCGCCTACATTCTGCATCATCACAAAAACTCCACCAACGTACAAATAACATGGAACTCAGTGGGAGATGATTAAAAAAAAAACCTGTATACCAAGAAAACCCTGATACTGTTGGGTTGTAATTAACGACAAAAGTGGCACAATATGGTATAATGTAAGAATCTGGTGTCCCAGCCTTTTATGGCAGTTTCATCATAGAAAATGTTACCCTTGATCACTGTTATCACTTGTCATTTTTTGTTTACATGTTCACACAATGTTACAAGAATTTCATTGACTTTGTTTAAAGATATTTACATCCTATAATTCAGTTTTTAGCATTCTAATGTCAGTACAACTGTACACTTTTGAACTCATGGAAGTGGAGCTATCTTCTCAGTCTTCTCACCTCATTATGGTCAAAGGGCAGCAACCTCACATGTTTTAGCACAGTCCAGACCAGTGAGTCCCTCTGACCTCTGTCCAATGACCCAACAGCATTTTGATCTGGACAGGAACTGTTAGTTAATTCTTAATCTATCCATTCTTCTTTTCACACACACAATCAATCTCACCTTTTCTTGAATTATGAATAACATGAAATGATCAAAATATTTAATAAAATCATCTCAAATCTTTATTTTTTGGTGGAATATTAGGATGGGCTTGAATTAGTTATAACCACTGGCTGATCTAGAACTGACTGAAATGTTATCCAGGATCTGCATCAAAATTTAACTAGATCTTCTACATTCATTGCCACCAAATTTCAGTTTAATGTTGTTGCTTGTCTTTTGGTTGCCCCTGTTTATTGAGAGTTGCCACAGTGGAGCCAGTACAGATCCACATTGGGATTTGGCACAAGTCATTCAGGACTAGACTCCAGTTTTACCTAAAGAAACACACACACAGCTTCTGGTCTTCCAATGAGATCTCCAACCCAAATACTAATCAGGACCTAGCCGCCTGAGATTTGACGGGATCAGGCGCACACAAAGCAGAGTGGCTGCACCAAATTTTGTTTTAATACACTTGTGTTTTTGAGATATCTTTAAAACAATCACAGAAGAGATCACAACCTCCTTTGCAGAGATAAGAACAGGACAGCTGCAAGATCAGTTTTTACCCCTCTGGGGCCGACACCGTCGTATACGACGGCTAAGACCAAGCTTTACTAAATTTTAAATAACTTTTGAATGATATGAGACATTCCACGTCCCAACAGCCAGGGGCTGTGAGCATGGACCGGGCCGCCGGGCCACCCGCCCTCGACCGCCACCCAATCCTTTCTGCACCCGACCCCCATGGCCCCTCTGCAGGTGGTGAACCCACAGGAGGGCGGGCCCACGTCACTCTTTCGGGCTGAGCCCGGCCGGGCCCCATGGGCTAAGGCCTGACCACCAGGCGCTCGCGTGCGAGCCCCGACCCCGGCTCCACCATACCGGGCGACGTCTCGGTCCTTGATCTTTTATTGGTCATGGAGGTTCTGAACTGCCCTTAGTCTGACCCATCACCTAGGACCTGTTTGCCTTGGGAGAACCTACAGCGAGCACAAAGCCCCCGACAACATAGCTCCTAGGATCATCCGGGTACGCAAACTCCATGGCTCGGGCATCTTTTCCGGATGCCCCCTGGACGCCTTGCTGGAGAGGTGTTCCGGGCACGTCCCACTGGGAGGAGGCCCCGGGGAAGACCCAGGACATGTTGGAGGGACTACATCTCTCGGCTGGCTTGGGAATGCCTTGGGGTTCCCCCGGAGGAGCTGGGGGAGGTGCGTGTGGATCGGGAGGTCTGGGCGGCTTTGCTTGAGCTGCTGCCCCCGCGACCCAACTCCGGATAAAGCGGAAGAAAATGGATGGATGGATGGATGATATGAGATAGAAACTTACTTTTTTTGCTGAAAAGTTAGCTCCGCAGACTTTTGAGCCAGCCATCGGCCATCTTTGTACTCCTCATAGAAGCTGTGTGATGATGTGCGCAATGTGAGTGTCCAATTGGAATTGGTTCACCGTCACATGGTTTTCCAAAATCCAACTGTAGGGTAGATTTACCTCACGTGAAAAACCAAAGATCGTTTTCAGGAGTGATATGTTACTAGTTGGCCCGTTTGAATAGCCCCCTAGGTGCTCCAATGAGTACATACTATTAGTACATACTCAGTGCGCCCTGCACCATTACGCACAGCGATCAGTGAAAGCAGGAGCACACGGAGAGCCTCTGATGACAATCTCACATGCTCAAACAAAGAGTGTGTAACTATCAGGATTGCTCCACTAGTTTCCATGTGAATGTTACTGGATAACTCTGTTGCTTTCTCTGCGTAAAAGACTGTTTACCCTATCAATGGACAACAAAACGCATAGACCATTTTGTATATATTATTCAAAATGTGCATTTGTGTTTATTGTTTGAACCTTTTTGTTGTACAGTCTTTCACACAAGACCTCAAATTACCTTTATAAAGTGTCAAAACAGTTGTTTATTATAGTTTGCTGTGTGTTCGGAATAAATGTGTGTGGAAAATTATTTTTCGCTTTATTTTTTCCTTGCCTGTTTTTGATTGTAAACCTTTATTACACTTATAAAACACAAGAAAAACATATATATTCTGAAAGCACAGGTTGTCCTGAAAAAAGAGACATAAAACTTGATTGTGGGATGCAGGGAGAGCTGTTAACAGCAATAAAACATTTATGCCAGGCGAGTGAACTGTCCAAAAAATGTCATCGAACCCCAGAGGGTTAAATTAACAAATGGCTCTACCTAAAAGGTGCACTCAAAAACTTAATGCATTGGTAGTTCAAACATCTGGAAGATGAGAACAGGTTTAAAATGCTGAAATTCAAGACAAAGGAACCCAGAAAGATGATGCCAGTAAAGTGCACAAGGCACCAACCTGACTGCTCCCCGACAACCAAAAAATCCAAATGGAAATGATAAAAAGCTGCGGGTATCAGAATTTGTTGTACTCATTTCGGTCATCATATACAGCTCCTCTTCAAATGTCAGTACAGATCTGTCCTTCAACCGCAGAGGGAGGGGTAGATGACACCAAAAATAATTCAGACTGTGACATCAAAACAAATTCAACACGAGCTGTTGCTGCAGTAAAAGTTACAGCTAATAATACAGAAGGAAAATTATTCAGAGATGGTCACAGCATATGTAGCAGCAACAACACACAAAGGAGACGGCATGTTCCCTCAGGTTCAGGTTTGGGTTTAGAACTCCCTAAACTGAGAAGGTAAAAGGGAGAGAGTTCATGAAATCAGCTGTGGATGAGTATGATTGAGCCAAGACGTTAGGCCGTTGTCGGATCAGCAGATTAAAGAAATGTTGACCGAAGCTCAAGTTCTTCCAGGAAGACCTGAACTTTATGCCTGGTTCACATGGCAAGGTTTAAAACTTGTCCGTAGGTTTCCAATACCTGAGAGACTCCACACGGTAAAGACAACACAACACACACAAAGATTCCCAGGTCAGACGGGAAGAAGCAATGGCGATAAGTTTGTGGACTATTTCTAACTGAGAAAAAAAAGATACAAAAAGAAAAAAAAAGTTTTTAATGTCCATCCATGCAACACAAAATTGTATTTAATGCCCGTTTTTGTGCCCCCCCCCCCCCCCCCGTGCTTTGGGCCCTGGGTACATAGTACCCTTTACCCCCCCAGTTCGACGCCCCTGATACTACTCATAATAATAATAACAACAACAACAATAATAATAATAATAATTTCAACAACTAAAATGTTTAGAAAGAGCCGGTCTGCTCTGTCTAAGCCTGATCCTGTCAGATCTCAGAAGCTAAGCAGTGCGGCATCTGGTTAGTACTTGGATAGGAGACCTCTTTGAAACACCAGCGGCTGTGTGTTTCTCCAGGTAAAACTGGAGTTGCGTCAGGAAGGGCATCCGGCGTAAAACTTGTGCCAAATACCAGTGCGGATCTGGCTCTATCCCCTGTGGTGACCCTGAACAAAAAGGGAGCAGCTGAATGGACAACAACAACATGGTATTAATGTCCATACAATTCATGTTGTAAAAGAATATAATTAGTATGAATGTATAAATGTTGCAAAACAGAATTCTGCTCTAACAATAATACTGAAAGATCTCTGAGGGCCCTTCCCACCCCTGCACAGTTGTACAATGGTTTAGCCCAGGTGCACAGGCCGCACGCTGCCACACACACAGACACACACACCAAACAGGATCTGACAGAAAGAGGAGAGGTGTTTAGTAGAGCTGAAACAACGAATCGAGTTAATCGATTAAAATCGATTATTAAAATAGTTGTCAACTAATTTAGTCATCAATTCTTTGCTAAATAACTTAGTTTTACCGCAAATGTTTTCTTTCTTCCATAAAATCAACTGTTTTTGCAGTGCGGCTTTGCTTTGAATCTTGAACCAATGAAGTAATGCTTCGATCTGCTGCTTCGTTGGTTCTTCGTTTTATTTCCCTTTATCTTAATTTTTCCCGCTAAAACCCTAAAGAGCATATGTCTGTGAGTAATATTTACCTTTTTTATGTTAAACCGACCTGTTATGATCTTCTGAAACAGTTGATAGATGTATTTTATAACTTAAAAATGGGACTGATGCTAACATGTTAGCATGTTTATGGCGTTTTCAATGTTAAAGTTCGCATTAAGCTGTTCGCATCTCAGCACGTTTGTGTGCATTTGTTTTCTGTATAATAATTAATGGCTCAGCATTTGTTGTCGTAAAAGAGTCAAATGTATTACAAATTGTAATATTTTTAATTTACTTTTATTTATATATTAATAATAGCAACAACAACAATAATAGTAAGTAATAATAACTAATAATGGTACAATACAATTTTAGAGAAAGAGACAAAAGAACCTGATAAAACACAACAGAAAAGATAAAACCAACTAACAATGAACATAAATCAATAAATATAGAAATAAATAGCTGTTTCCTGTGAACACCTAGTGACTCAAACCTTATTTAAGTTTAATGACCATTTGTTTTGGTCAAACCACATCTAAGCTGTGTTTTTACACAAGAAAAAATAAAATACAGTAAACTGCACATTTGTGTCTTTTTTCATGAAAAAATCTTAAATATCACATATTACATTTTAGTCAGGCCTTTCAAATATTTTAGTGGACTCTTGCTGTAATATGTTGTCAGTGGTTGGGATAGTTGCTGCAGGCATCTAAAAATGCTCATAATCAGGTGAAACCTGATGGAAAGCTCTTTGTGGTGTGTCAGTGATGTATGTATGAGCAAAATAAAACAAAACACTGCTCCAGGTATGTTTTTGACAAGAATACAACATCATAACTTTGTTACAAGGTCAAAGGTTGATGTTGCATGACAAAGGCCTTTTAATAAAGACTCACTTAAAGCAATAATGGCAAAACTCACATGTAAGCAAAAAAAATAAGATTAATCGAAAAAAATAATTGACCGATTAATCGATTACTAAAATAATCATTAGTTGCAGTCCTAGTGTTTAGGCTGAAATAAGACATGTCTTTCATAAAAAAAAAAAAATCAAAGTCTGGATTTCAAAAAAGAAGAGGAAAAAAAGGACAGGGAAAGAAAACTAAATGAGGGAAAACAGCTGCTAACCAAATTCTTTGAAAAGAGAGGTGACCTTGAAAACAAGCTATATTGAGTTGGGGGGGTTTGGGGGACCAAATTGCACCATTTTCTAGAAAAATAGTGCAATTTGGTGCATTCCCGTTCATTTTAACAGACGGGAATGCACCAAATTGCACCATTTTTCTAGAAAATGGTGCAGTTTGGTCCCCCAGACCCCCCAACTCAGTATTGCTCCCCCAACTTTAAAAAGGGTTCTGACTCCCAGGTGTGATCTAAGTCATACATGATTTAGACCTGGTTTGACTACGCATTAGAAATTTGGTGTTTACGTTAATAAAAAAGAACATAACAGTGTGGGTGGGGAGGCCTTCAATATGGCTATTATCTAGGGCTCAGAATTTGGTGCTATGCCCCTGAGTAGTATTAGTAATATTATAAGTAGTATTAGTAAAAATGTCTTCAAATTGGACCTTTATCTAAGGCTGTTGTGAGGAGCCACATCCCCCTGACAGGTAAGAGAGTTTTATCAGCATTTTTTACATCATGTCGTCCTTAGACAGAGACCTGGGTGCATTTGGCTGGAAAAAAAAAAAAAAAAACGTTAGTATTTGCGTGTCACGGATCAGCTGTTTTTAATGTGGACACACACAGAGCAACAGACTTTTAAAGAAAAAAATCATAAAAATGTCTTTGTAAAACCACAGCTCTGAGCGTCGCCGCGCTTGGAGAGACAGCTGTTTTTCAACTCTGAGCTGAGCTGCACCGTGGATGCGGCTCTGCACTCACAACTTGATGAAAGAGGGTGAAGTGGGCAGTTCAGACCTGCAACTCAGCTTTAAAACAGGTGTTTTAAAGCTGTGATCGACCCACAATACAAAAATAATAGTAACGCACAGTGACCCAAAGAAGTAACTTTAATCTGATTACTGATTTGGAAAGATTAATGCTTTAGATTACTCGTTAGTGAAAAAAGTGGTCAGAGAGTGCATCACTGCTTTCAACCAATTAGAAGCAGGCATGAATAGCCACCAGTCGGTCCCTGTCCCAATGTCTATGGGTTGGATCCTCAACCCTGCCTTCTTCCAGCAGCAGGATCTGAGATTTGCATCTCCCTGAAGTGCTTTAGATGACAGGGATCTATGCCAAAGACTTTTTTCTACTCATAGTCCAGCACTTTACATTGTTCATCACTATGATAGCTGCTTATCCTTTTCAGGATGAATTTCTTACTTTAGTTCTGCCCTCCTGGGTTTTACTAGCAGACAATCAGAGATGGAAAAGACAAATTCAACAGCATGTATTATGCATGTTTAAATTAATACTCCACACTCTTGACACTAAGCCATAACACCTGAACTTTAAGTCTAAGGGGCTTTCACACCGGAAGCGTCAAGGGCATTAGGCCACAAACTACTACCACTAATAATAATAACAATAATAATAACAACAATACTAATACTACCAATATATTAATAATAACAACAACAATATTACTACTGCTACTACTACTAATAATAATATTAATAAATGAATTTAAAGGAAAGGCAAGGGTAGTGGCCAATTGGTTAGTGGACTTGGTTTCAGTGCAGAACTGTTCACGGTTCAAACCCCAGCCCTGTTATATTTGTCCATGTAATGTGAAGTTGCATCAGGAAGGGCATCAAGCATAAAACTTGTGCCAATTCAACATGTAGATTCACCTTTGATTTACTGTGGCGACCCCGTTATATACATATAACGGATTTTGTCAGTTTTATACATAAAATGGATTTCGATTATAAGTGGACAAAACTCATTGGTAAACCTGAATCCATTATATGTGAGTTTTACAGTAAATGCCATACATATTAAAAAATAAGATAAAATAATGTGATCATTTTTGGTCATACCACCCAGGACTACTTACAAATACTTGTATCTATAATTTAGTATATTCTCTAATTTCTGTATTGGATATGATTCCACAAATTTTATAATCACAGATTTATACAAATAAGCTATATGATTTACAAAAGCAAACAATAATAAGCTAATAAATGTGATTTATTCCTTTATTAAGAAGGTTTTTAGCTGTTGTCCTTTAACACTGTGCATATGTAGAACAAAAACAACAAACTAAATCAAGTTGATTTCGGATTTTCATTACATATTCATCAAGACGTGGGATAGCAATAAGATGGCATGAACAAACACCTGCATGAGTTGTAAGCTTGTGGTACAAAATGTGTTTAGGTCCAACATGGTGTCACGCCAAAGCTGAAGAGTCTGGCGTTCTCTTTACTCACTGCATCACGACACTGAAATTTGCATT
This sequence comes from Thalassophryne amazonica, assembly GCF_902500255.1. Taxonomy (NCBI): domain Eukaryota; kingdom Metazoa; phylum Chordata; class Actinopteri; order Batrachoidiformes; family Batrachoididae; genus Thalassophryne; species Thalassophryne amazonica. The sequence continues at coordinate 60,290,190 of NC_047112.1, read as the reverse complement.
CAAACACTCAACGCTGAAATGCTAAAAATAAAAACGCTTGTAATGAGGCTAAAAATGGCACACAGTGACATATTTATCAAGAGGCCCGTTCAGTAATCTAAAGAAATGACTGTTTCCAAATTTAAACAAAGCAAATGTTTCGTCAGCACGTGTATCACAGAAAATCTAATGACACATGTATCAGAGTGTCACACTAACCCTCCGACTCCAAACTAGACTTACACTGCATCTATTTTTGAGGTGACGGCAGTAAGTCAAACCCCAGGGTACTGTTACAGAAATCCTTTCCCCTGAGGGACCTCCACAGTGTTGTTAAGGTCTTAGCACAATTTATTTATTTTTTAATAAATAAAGCTATCCAGCATGATTTCTACTAATCATCCTCTAAAGTTCTCATTCAATCATCACCAATCCTCCTATAGTCAGTATTTTAGAAGTCAATTTTTAAGAATATTCACAACATTAGCGTCTGCTCAAGAAAAATTTGTAACAGTTATACCCCTCATTATTCCAGCCACATTCCAGTTGGATAATGTGGCTGCAAAACCTCCACAAGGAGAAATCAATCCAGTACATGACCAACTTCAACAGCCTCTGATCAAAGTTGCTGCTCAAAGTCCCTCCAGGTTTAATGTCACATTCTGCATAAGGATCCAACAAATAAACATTCCTCCCTAAACCCACGGTACGGAGCCCAGTGATTCAGTGGAAACACAGAATGGAAGTTGGAAGAATATTTGTAGTGGAAGTCAATGGCTGAGACTGGGGCAACAATGTACTGATTTTTCAAAGACATTCATTAGATTAATGAACGGATTAAAGATTTCTAAGGGGTAATCTTTTCCGATTTAAAAACCACTTAATACATTGGTTCCCATACTTTTTCTGCAGGCCCCCTTTTGTACATAAGATTATTTTGAGCCCCCCCAGTCCGACATGTGCATGTTTTTCGTGTCCAAACTCCACTTGAACTTATCATAAACATTGTAATTTATACAAAACTAGAGCATCTTATAGAACAAAACAAAATAAAGTGAAAAATCACCTTTACAGCTTTATTAGTTTTTATGTGCAAGATGTAAACAACATAAAATCTGTGTGAGTTTGAGTGTTTTGACCCATGTGAGAAACTTTCATTCCATTCATCAACAGAGCACTACTGTAATGATAAATTCCTGGCTACAATTTTGAAGCCGGACTGCACTGGGATGAACGGCGCACTTATGAATTCCTCTCTGCCTCTTGATGCCTGTCTGTATAATAGGCTCTTTTGATTGTGAGGCGTCTGCGGGTGAAAGCCTCAAGTGTCCCTTTTAACGCTGTGGATCACTCAACCATTTTACGCTATCAAACTTCACTGTAGCCTCTGGAAATATCTGCATATGACCTTTGATGCAGGTCGTGGTCCATCATAAGAAACATGATGACCCACCCCCAGAGAACACATCAGTAATCCTTTCACCGTATTGCACATTTTCCTTGTTTTCACTTTGTTACTGACTGTATGCGCTCAAATCTTTCATTTTAAATATACCATTCAGTATGAACACTGTAAAAAAAACTGTTGTTTTTACAGGAAAACGCTGGCAGCTGTGGTTACCAGGGAATTACTGTAAAAAATACAGCAGCACAATAGATAACTTTACAGACATAATATGTAAATGGATTTACAGTGAACGAACCACGGTTGTTAAATCTACAAAAAAAGAGAGCCTATAGCTCTCTTTTTTGTAGATTTAACAGTTTTTTAATGTGATTTAACTGTTTTTAATGTGAGTCAGCCGTGATTCATTCACTGTAAATCCATTTACATATTATGTCTGTAAAGTTATCTACTGTGCTGCTGTATTTTTTACAGGAATTCCCTGGTAACCACAGCTGCCAGCATTTTCCTGTAAAAACAACATTTTTTTTTTTTTTTTTTACAGTGAACATATTTAAGAAGAGTGCTCTGAGAGCACAATGTCCCCCGCTGGCAAATGCTGTTTTGCTACAAGAGCTTGCGCCATTCTGATAATATTTCTAGGAACTGTACCACATTTCTTGGAATTCCTTCTAAAAAATGTGAGAGTTGATTTCAGAATGCAGGCAAAAACTCATGACATTGGCAGTGTCTAAATTTTTTAATCAAGGGCCATAACTCTGCCATAATGTGTCAATTCTGTACAATATTACAATATGCATATTATCAACCTACAACAAGGATTTGTGTCAAGTTACGTGAAATTCCTACTAAAAATGTAAGTGGAGTTGATTTCAGAACACTTCCAGTCCACCTAACCTGCATGTCTTTGGCTCTGGGAGGAAGCCAGAGCACCAGGAAGGAACCCACGCAAACAAAGGGAAAACATGCAAACTCCACACAGAAAGGCCACAGGTGGGAATCGATCCCATGACCATCCTGCTGTGAGGCAACAGTGCGAACCACTAATCCACCGTGCTGCTCATGCCAACATACTGAACAACATATTTTAAAATGAAAGATTTCTGTCAAAAAGTGGTCCTGTGAGTAACAAATGACCCCGTGAGTTTAAGAAATTGCCCCTTTTAGAAAGGAGAAAATATTAATTTAAACATGCAACATGGTGCAAGTCTGCTGATGCCAAGTTATGGCATGACTCAGTGAAACTCATCCAACACCACAGATTACAAAGTCTGAGAGGATGCACAGCGTAATAACAGGCAACCAGAGATTCGGATAGGGGGTGGAGGGGGCTCAACACTTATGACAATAGCCAGGGGTGGAGGGTGACGGGGATTTCCAACAAACACTCACCGTACTGAAGACCAAAATTAACATTATGGCGAGTAATACACGTTACTGATCACAATAGAACTGGAAATTTTCATTGATTCATTTATAAATATCATAATTTACTTATTTTTTTAAGAGTTCATTACGTTTTTCATGTTTTGTTGTTTAGTTAACAGTGCAAAAGAAAACTAAACTTTCAACTACTGACAAGCTCTCTGATAACTTTTTAAATAGCTTATCCAAAAAAAGTCAAAAAATATTGTTACATTTTCTCAACTTTGCTGCAAGTTTTTACAATATTTACACATCTATTTTATATCAATCAATATATGTAAACATTTTGGTTTTGAGGAAAACACTAAAGACATTTTGGGAAATTGGGGAAGATATTCCTTATAGCTGACTTTTGTTGTTTGCTTTACTATATATATATATAAACACAAACTTATAATTCAGTCAAAACTCTGAGTATTTTTATCAATTCATTAAAAAAAAACATTACCAATCATACACGTTACAGTTATTTAATATATTTTTAAGTTGTCACGAACAAACAGGGTTTAAGATTTGAATCATTACTTTCTGCTGAAAACTGCTGAAACTGAACTAAAACAAAAAAATAAGATGACAAAACTCACTGTTTTATGCTCCCATAAATAAATGTTTACAACCCAAAAACAGATTTTTAGTAAAACCAACAGAACAAAAAGTGTCAAAACTTTGTGTTTCCTCTAAAAGAGGTACACTGATTACTCTGGCTGCTAGTTCAAAAAGTCTATCAGTCAGGTGACAATCATTTAATCATTACGTACGTGTGTGTGTGTGTGTGTGTGTGTGTGTGTGTGCGGTTAATCGATTCCCGAGGATGTTTCCTACCTTGAGGCTTCCTTCGTCCACTCACACTGACTGTCAACACTTAGAGAGGAGGCAGGAAAAGAGGAGAAGAAAAAAAACAAAACAAAACTCTATCCCAGTGCTTTCTGCACCAACATGAAGTTAGAAACAATCGAAAGCTTGTTTCCGGGTAAGGGCTATCAAAATAAAAGTCCTGTCAAACGAGTCGCATTATGTAATAACATTTAATAATGCAGAAATAAAGAGGTTACAGGAAAAATCAAATACGTGTGCACTAAAACACAAACTTCATTACACCAAAGGTGGAAACACAGTGAGTTTAAAGCAATCGTCGTACCATCAATAGCTGATTGCAGCATTGGAAATCTGAGTGACCATTTTCTGTGCTATTATGTTTTTCTTTCAGTTGCCATTGGCTGCTCGGAGGCACCACAGTGGGTTTAGTACAGATCTGGATTTGGATTTGGATTTGGCACAAATTTTGCCCTAGATGTCATTGCTGACACAATTCCAATAGGGCACCGCAGGCTCGTTTGAACCCTACATGATATCACAGAAATTGACCACTTGACCTCTCCGCTGCCATTATGCATTATATACACAGCATCACTTCACACGGATAAATGGTGTACTATTTTTTGTTTTCAGCTCCAATCACCAAAAAAGTCTTGAAAAGTGTTTGACAAAGTGAGTGGGAGACATTGTGTCAGTAAGTGTTTGCCTACGCAGCTAACCAGAGTAGCTGCGTTCTCTCGCCTGCACAACCACCCCGACATGTTTGTGCTCCAGGTCATAAACAAACCACAACTCATGTCCATGTTCCCACTGCATCGTCACTTTTTCTTTGCATTTTCACTTTGTGTGCAATTTGCCCCAAAACACACTCTCGCTCTCATTTTGGCCGAACAACTTTCCACAGTTTCTGGGTATTCTGTGTTAGTACGCACCTGCAGCCGATGTGCTTGATAAATTCCTGCGTAAAAAGTAGTTCTGTTATGTGTCGGACGCAGGACGGAGAACCGACCAGCGTTTGAAGGACCCAGTATAAAATAAGCAGAGCACGGTACAAAGGATAACTGAATTTAATAACATAACAGTGATGTGCAATATACAAACAAATAAGTGCGCGGTCTGGCGTGGTGGAATGCCGGTGTGCTCCCAGCAGCACTAACGGTCCGGAGCCAGAAACAGTTCGGACCCAAGGACCCCGCCGACACCCCCCAGGTGGCCGCGACAAACCGAGTCTGTGAAAGAAGAAACCATCATGTGAGTCCACACTCCACACACAGAGAGACCACTCAAAGGTGTACATAAACAGCAAACACTTCCTGGCTTAATCACTAATCAGCTTCCCACCCTGCAGGCATGGAACACCCAGTTCACATTATCACTGCAGTGGAAGCTGATTAAATGACTAACATAACGGCTCAATATAATAAGGTGTGAGGGACACCACATTTACTGACTGTACTAATGTTAGTCACAAAACCTACTGTACCTCAGGAAGTGTGCTGACGAGCGTGAGACCTCACCCCCTCCTCTTTCACAGACCATGGCATCAAACCTGGACGGTCTCTGCATCCATGATGATGAGATGGCTCTCAAGACAACGATCTCACCTGTCTGGTCACAAGGTCGAGTCTCTGGCAAATACACACTGTGTACTCCAGACTTAAATGCCACCATGCCCCAATCCATGTAGATGCACCACAGCTGTGAGTCCTGATGAGCTGCACATGACCAGCCTCAGATGATCAGGGTGAGGTCCTAATAACTCAGCCACACAGCCACTCAGTCCTGAACGCAAGCCACCTGGAAGGAAAAACAAAAGACAGAACAGAAGACAGAAACAAAAGGCAGCCAGGCACCCCCAGCCATACAACAGCACCCCACCCTCACGGGAAGCCTCCCGGCGACCACACAAACCTGGCCCAGGAGAAACACCCCCCTCCAGGGACCATGGCTGGAAACCGTATCTGCATTCGTCTTCCAACAGAATCTTCATCTGACAGAACGGTTGACGTCTTCTCCTCTGGCTGCATCTTTGCCCTTGTTTCTGTCAGTCAATTTGCACAGGTGTGGCCAGGAGTTCTTGAACCTGTGCGGTCAGCCTTTGTCCAACTATGTTCAAAGTCTGATCAGTCATAAAACAAAAAAGACAAACAAAAACAACCAAACCCCCCCCCCCTCCCCAGAGGACCGTCCCATCAAACCCCGGGAAGAGGAGAAAAGAAAAACAACCCAAACTTAAGCTTGCAAATAAAAAACGCTAACACCCCCCCCCCCCCCCCCGACGACATGTAGGGACCAACACCCCCCAGAGGACATCCCGCCAGCTCCAGGAGTAATAACCACAGCCGAGGTCCCTCTGGGATCCAAAGTCACCCACGGGGACTCCCAGCGCCTCCCAGAGGACGGTTCCATCAACCCCAGAAGACGCCCCCCCTCATGACCAACGGACCCAGCCCCGGCCGTCTATGGCTAGATGGACCCACAGCCCTTTCCCCCCCAGAGGACACCACAGTCACACCCTGAGGGCGGAAACAGGGGGGAAAAACAAAAGGAAAAAAAAAAACATACAAACAAAACAACCCCAACCCCACCCCCTCGGCGCAGTGGAAACTGGAAGCACGTCCAGCGTCACCAACCATGACTATACCCCAGAAGTCAACCAGGGAGGAGTGGAACAGCAGTTATGGCAGATGGCACAAAACGGCGCCACCCCTCCGACTTCCAAACCAGCCACCAGCTGCGGGTATATTCCACTGCCCAAAACCTCAGCCACGCCGATGGCAAACGGCTCAAAGGCACGCTGAAGCCGGAGGTGGAACAGGGAATCAAAAAAAAAAAAAAACAACAACACCCCGAACCCCCCCCCCCCCCCTCCCAGGTGCAGAGGTTACCTGGGAAACGCCCAGCATAACCAAACTGCACCACTCCAGCAATGCCGACACGTACGGCTCACACGGCTGGAGCCAGAGGAGAAGAGAGGGCATAACAAAAACAAAAAAAAGAAAAAACAACCCAATTACCCCCCCATCACCCCCCAGAGGACCGTCCCATCAAACCCTGGGAGGTGAAACCAAAAGAAATAAAAAAAAAAAAAGACTAACAGACTAACATAAAGTTACTTGGGTCCTTTTTATGCTCCAGACAGACTGCAGGGTCACGACCCCAGAACACTAATAGTGAAGAAAATCTCATCCAAAAACCAACTCAAAAAACACCCACAAAAAATGAACCAACACAAAACTAATAAGTGACTTATACCGTTAAGCTCAAACAAATGGAACACACCTGTTCCACCTTAAGAGCATTAACGGTAATGTGACTCAGTCACCAACAGAGGGAGCCAAAGTGCTGAAAATAAAAACCCCTTTGGTAACAGAGAAAACAACTCATGCTGCTTTTCCTGTGCGCAGCTATGTGTAACACAACCAAAATGTGCTTCAACTAAATTACGCCGGAGCTGACACAACAGATGCAGTAGCTATCTTTACCCGGGGAAACGGGGCTACAACTGTAACAACAGGAAGCACAGCGACCCGTGCCACAGAGCTCCACCGTGCGCGTTCACCCATTACAGACCCACTCATGCAGCTCCCGTTTTACCTCTTATCCGGTCGGCGTGTGACGCGAAACCATCGCTAGTCACACTCCACCACGACCCACGGATAAGGCAACAAACACAGGAACACGGCTGCAAGACAGCTCAAATCAGTATTCAATAATGGGTTCTTCGACACGCACCATCCGGGCGGAGAGCACCCGCAACTGATCCGGATAACTTCTGAACGTCAGCTGCCGCCTTCCTGGCGCGGTACCGCCTCTGCTACCGCTGGGTCCGTGATGTATGGCCAGAGACTACTGTTATGTGTCGGACGCAGGACAGAGAACCGACCAGCGTTTGAAGGACCCAGTATAAAATAAGCAGAGCACAGTACAAAGGATAACTGAATTTAATAACATAACAGTGATGTGCAATATACAAACAAATAAGTGCGCGGTCTGGCGTGGTGGAATGCCGGTGTGCTCCCAGCAGCACTAACGGTCCGGAGCCAGAAACAGTTCGGACCCAAGGACCCCGCCGACACCCCCCAGGTGGCCGCGACAAACCGAGTCTGTGAAAGAAGAAACCATCATGTGAGTCCACACTCCACACACAGAGAGACCACTCAAAGGTGTACATAAACAGCAAACACTTCCTGGCTTAATCACTAATCAGCTTCCCACCCTGCAGGCATGGAACACCCAGTTCACATTATCACTGCAGTGGAAGCTGATTAAACGACTAACATAACAGCTCAATATAATAAGGTGTGAGGGACACCACATTTACTGACTGTACTAATGTTAGTCACAAAACCTACTGTACCTCAGGAAGTGTGCTGACGAGCGTGAGACCTCACCCCCTCCTCTTTCACAGACCATGGCATCAAACCTGGACGGTCTCTGCATCCATGATGATGAGATGGCTCTCAAGACGACGATCTCACCCGTCTGGTCACAAGGTCGAGTCTCTGGCAAATACACACTGTGTACTCCAGACTTAAATGCCACCATGCCCCAATCCATGTAGATGCACCACAGCTGTGAGTCCTGACGAGCTGCACATGACCAGCCTCAGGTGATCAGGGTGAGGTCCTAATAACTCAGCCACACAGCCACTCAGTCCTGAACACAAGCCACCTGGAAGGAAAAACAAAAGACAGAACAGAAGACAGAAACAAAAGGCAGCCAGGCACCCCCAGCCATACAACAAGTTCCCAGATAATTGTGATGTATTCCTGTGAGATAATGAGTATATCTCATCTAAATCAATTCTAAAATGCATCAGTAATAAAATTATAAAGAGAACTGAAGTTTTAAGAGTGGCCATAATAAATATTTAAGAAACTTAAAAGTTTATGAACATTGTAAACAATGACACAATGGAGTTTGATGTGGAAGAGTTCAGAAAGATACGATTGGAATGGTTTGATGACCATTTACAGTTGGCGATGAAAGACTTGGGTGATAACTTTGTGTTAAAGTCAGAAGAAGCTGCACTGAAAGAAATCTATCTGGGACAAAGAGACACATTCTGTGTGTTGTCGCTCCAATGAGAGCAGCACTCTGAGCAGTTTTGCGAAAGTGGTCTGGCGAGCTCAACCTGTGGGCGCGAGCTATCCCACAAGGCTAAAATAGCAGAGATGTTGGTCCAATGAGAGCGGCACTCTGAGCAGGGTGGCCCAAAAACCCACTGAAAATGCCGTGGTTTTTTTCTCCAGAAGTAGAGAAATTACATCATATGCGTCATATTTTGCCCCCTTGCGCCCGCCCTCAAACGAGACTGCAGTGCCCTATTCTACATGGAGAAGCACACTAACAGCTCCCCTACATTGTAGTATATGTACTGGCAATTCATCCGTGATGTCACCCGTGGGTTTTCTGAAGGTTTGGAGCAAATGGTAAACAGGTTTAGAGCAAGTGGTAAACTTTGATGGCATCAGCTGAAGCCCACCTGGGAGAAGAAAAAGTGGCTGCTTGAGGCTGACTCCAAAACAGAGCACATTCTCATAGAAATCCATGTTTAAATGTCCAACTTTAGAGCAGAAATAAATATGTATACAGCCTGGGACAAAAATCAGTTTTGGTCTCCACAGCTAGGTTCCTCCTCCCTGACAACTGTATGGGGAAGCAAATTTATTAAAATAAAAAATCACATGTACATACGTATTCACAGTCTTCACCATGAAGCTCAAAACTGAGCTCAGGTGCATCCTGTTTCCACTGATCATCCTTGAGACGTTTCTATAGCTTAATTAGAGTCCACCTGAGGTAAATTCAGTTGATTGGAAATGATTTGGAAAGACACACATGTCTACATATAAGGTCCCACAGTTGACAGTGGATGTCAGAGCACAAACCAAACATGAAGTCAGCGGAATTGTTTCCATTTTCAGCACTGTATATGTTCTTGCTGGCAGGGGTGGTGGCGGACCCGGCGCCACGAGGGGGCGTTTGGGGGCGACGCCCCCTCAAGTCATCAACCTCGCCCCCTCAGATGTGAGAGTTATCAAAAATAAAAATAAAAAAGAAAGAAAAAGAAATACTGGAAAATATAGCGCCTCGCAGTTTCGCGGATTTTTTTAGTCCAATTTTGCATGCTTTTTTTTTTTTTCCCAGCGCATTGTGCTCTGCGTCCTCATCAAGTAGGCCGGTGTTCTGTCGAGATGACGGGACACCTGTTGCAGCACCGCGAAGGGAGAGCACGCACATTGTGTTCTGCGTGTCTACTTATAAGAATCTTCTCGCCCAGAAGAAAAAAGAGCGCCAACAACTACCCATAACTGTGTTCTTCACTCGGAAAAAGACACCTGCAGTGAGGTGTGAGTGGAAAAAGGCGCGACAGTGGCGCGGCGCCAGGACGAAGAGGCGCGATCAGAGAAACTCTGAAATACTGGTCAGTCACTATTAATAATTTCTTATGTGTCCAACCTTGTAGGTTGATTGTTAAAATTAAATTCATTAGTTCTAAAAGCCATCATAATTATTTATAGGAAAACGTTCTATTTTTATTTCTCAAACAAATGTTTGGGCCTGAAAACAGGTTGGTCTTATTTTTCTACTGAGGTTTGAACTTTGAGAGTGTTTACACACGAGAGAAAAGTGATAAAATGTTAATGCCTGTTTGAGAAAAGTGTATAAAGTGTGTAGTGAGGGGTTTTACAGCCTTAAAACGTCTATAATAATTGTAAAAAATAACGCTGACTACTTCACGGATTTTGCCTATTGCGGGCTATTTTTAGAATGTAACTCCCGCGATAAACGAGGGACCACTGTATATCTACATGAAAGATTTATCTTTGACCCGTTGTGTGACTGTCATGCCCAATTGCGCTGTTTGCGCTTGTGATGGAGGGCTGTATTGGGGTTAATCTACTGTCTCGTGTCGTTTCTCAGATCAGTTGTTGGTTTGGTTTTGTGGTATGCAGGAGATCACTTGACCGAGGGTCTATACGTTCATATAATAATTCAAAAATACTGTCATCACTCTTTACTCTTACTCAGTCAGTCTCTTACAACGGTGTAGCCTAAATACACAAGCTTTCTAGGAGCGCACCCAATTCATTACGCACGCTCAGAGGCAGGTACCCTCCGGTGCGCACTTGTTTTTGGGGGGGGGGCGACCCCGCCCCCTGTGATAAACTCATTGCCCCCTTAATATTTTTTTTCTGGTGCTGGGCCTGGGTGGTGGGCAAGTGGTTAATGCGCTTGGTTTCAGTTCAGAAGGCTCTGGGTTCAAATCCCACCCCTGCCACATTTCTCCATGCAATGTGCAGTTGCGTCAGGAAGAGCATCCGGCGTAAAACCTGTGCCAATTCAAAATTCAGATCCACCTTGGATTTGCTGTGGCAACCCCGAATGCAAACAAGGGAGCAGCCGAAGGGACTTACATATGTTCTTGCTGCAGCATTTATTTCCTGCCAGTTCAGAAAAATCAGAACAGAACTGACTTGTTAATATAATAAGCTGTAGATCATGCTGCTGGACAAACTAAGAAGCCCTCAGGTTTTAATTTTTTATGAGACATTTGGAATGTATATTAAAATTCCTCATTTAGAGCTGGAATAACAGAAAAAAAGTGTGATTGTGGAACTTGTTGATGCAGCAACTGTGTTCAGTCAACTAATACCCAATGAAAATATCTAAAACGAAAACATTTAGCTGGTCTTGTACCTGTAACTGTCATGATTTCTGACACGAAAAGGCAAGATACAAATGCAGAACTCAGAGTGATGGATTTTCAAAAAGCTTTAGTCACTTTCCAGGCAGGATTCAATACACAGGACAGCAAACGATACTGAGCAACAGTGTCCAAAACATGAGAGAAAAGGCGAGGTCAAAAAACAGGCGGCCGGTCGGTAGTGGTGGCAATTTTGAAGCCTCATGATCCAATGAGCCACTGCAACACAACTGGCTGAAAATCGACACACTGCTTCGACTACAGTTTGAAGGGTGACATCTGCTGGATTGCTTTGAGAATTACCTTGAGCGAGTGCCCTTACAAACGTTTGCATTAATTCATGACTGATGTGGTTTGTTCTTGAAAAATAATTACAAAAAATGTCATATGTATTATTGTGTCTTTCTTAATGTAATAAATAGTCCCTACAGATGCACACATAATGGTTATGACAGCCTTTATTGTAGACTATATGTAGATTTGTGTTATCATTCCTCAAACTATATTTGGATAAAATGTGACGGGAAAAGTGAGAAAGACATGTGCTTCTGCAACTGGTGCTTATGTCACTGTAATTTGTAAATTAGAATAGAGGAGATAGGAGACAGTGATTGTGCAACTTTCAACAATTTTTATTCATAAAAGAATAATTTCAACGGTGCTGCTCTTCTGCCTCAGAAGACCCGCTCGCAAGGCACTGATGTTGCTGGCATCGACAAATTTTTTTTTTTGCCATTCTCTGTAAATTGGGATAGACTGTGGCGCGTGTCACCCAGTATTTGAGCGGGTCTTCTCCTCTGGAGAGGTAGGGCTCTGACAAGAAGCGTTGAACCTCCACTGTGGCATCTGCGGTCGTGCTGTGTGTTCTTTGGGCTGCGCCTACAATAAAAAGAAACAATAAATTATCCTTTGAAGATTTCTTGAAATGTTTATATCATTGAATGATACAAACCAGCCCTGCTGTCCAGTAGTTCCCACAGGCTATCTCCGTTCTCCTGCCTCTCTTCCTCCTGTGGTGTAGCCTGATAAAGTTGATAATATGTAAGATGCAAGTATATGTAACAAAATAATAGAGTTTATCAAATGAGAGACTACCTGTGACGTAGATGGTGTCCTGTCCTGTCGAACTGCAGAAGCACATTCGGCTGTTAGTCTGTTTTCTGCATCATGGGCATGTGATTGGTTTCCAAAAGCTAACGTTTTGAAACGCCCAGATTATTCAAATTTCCCGCAAAGCTCAACACATGGTGTGATGTAATGAGGCCTCGCTCGCAGTGGTCACGTGATGGGGGCGTGCTCGAAACGTGCTCATTGACACTTCCAGTTCAAAAAGCTCAATGCTGTGTCGAGCAGACTGACTTGAGCTTAACATCACTACTGGTCGGTACACGGCAAGACATGAACAAGGAACTAGGACAGTGAGGAAAGAAGGCTGGAAACACAGGCATACAGCACAAACGATCTGGTGGAAACAAGAGGAAAACATGAGGCTTAAATAACAGATGTGATGAGGGATAATCAGACACCGGTGCAGGAGAACAAGCAGGAAGAGGGCGTGGCAAACAAGAGGAACCAGACCACCCAGACCAAAGCCACAACAGAAAGACAAGAGTGTGCAGCATGGGCGGCACCAGGGGGGCACTAGGATTCGCGCGTCAGCAGGCAGCCGCTCATGGTGCGGCACCACAGAGAAACACCTGGAAGTGTTACAGGACAAGTTGGAACATGACCAGCTGTTAAACAATTTCTCGGATACTCACTCAACTGAAAACCATCGAAAGCCGCCTGAATTTTACGAATGGTTATCAACACCGAGGTGTTTCTCTGTGGCACCGGGCCATAAGCGGCTGCCTGCTGACGTGCGAATCTGTCCGCACGTCTTTCATTACAAAATCTCCTTTAACAGTGGAATGTCCGGATAAACTGCTGATCCCGACCTCTTCTGAAACTTCTCTGTTCTCTCACGATGTCCTGGGTCAACAGAGGCTTAAATTTGGAAGTTTTCAGCTCAAAACAGGCTGACAACGGCAGCTCGGAGCGCGGCGCACCCTCTGGCTCCGTGGGTTGTCCTTAAAGCGACAGTAACACTCCATAATCTCTCATCAGCCCTTAAAATTTTCACCGAAAACCAGCTGAATTTCTCGAATGGTGTCCACTCAGATGTGCCTTACAGTTTCTGAAAAAATTTTGATCAAGCAAAGCGGCAGTCTCTGAGCCATTCCTAAACAATGAAAAAATAGACGGGAGGGGTGGACCACTCCTCACTCAAAGCCTGCCCACAGGTGAATGACGCAACCGACAGGCGTGAAAAAACTCTTGCATGCCCACGAGGGTTCAAGCTTGTCTGATGTAATCGCATGTGATTCAAATCCATATAGTTTTTGAAAAAAATAAAAAGGTCGGTTTCTTTTCTAATAGACCTCGTAAATCAGAGCTGGGGCCGAAAGAGAACAAAAGAAAGGGGGGGTGGGCTCAAAGCCCTGATCAGGTCAAAATCATGACAGTTTTGTTACAGCCTTATTCCAAAATGGATGAAATTCTTTTAATCCCTCAAAATTCTACACACAATACCCCATAATGACAATATGAAAAAGTCCCTTTTTTTCACTTTTATTCAAACAAAAACTTTTTTCATGTTGTCATTATGGGATGTTGTGAGTGAAATTTTGAGGGGGGAAATGAGTTTACTCCATTTTGGAATAAGGCTGTAACATAGCAAAATGTAGAAAAAGTGAAGTGCTGTATTTTCTGGATGCATTGCATGTATAATTGGGGGTGTGGTCGCTTTGAGTGACTGCAGGAGAGCGTAATATCTCTGCCTCTCATGGCATTGATAGCTCACTGTCCAATGGCTGCAGCTGCTAGTTGTTGTGGAGGGATGTGTGTCATTTTGAGCATTTTATTATGAACACCTGGAATAGTGTGGCTTGTTGTGTGGTGAAACATTCTAGCAGATCATCTAAGTCTTAGATGATCATGATGGTCATGATGATGACATCTTAGATTCTAAGATGTTGTTCCTGCAGTATTCATGCTAAGTGAAACTCCCCTCATTTATCTACCAAAGTGATCAATATTAAGAAAATCAGATGGTGTGGTACAATTTACTAGAGGGAGATGCTTGACGCACACAATCATATTCTTGTAATTTATTGCACAAAAAGAGTTGGACTTTTTTTTTTTTTTATTTGACCCAGTTTACTTTTACTTTGAAACCAGTACAGTCTCTGTTTTGGCCACTTCCTTGCTGTTTTGATTATGACACACATCACAGTGTCCACCAAATTATGACAGACCGCAGAATTCTCCAATGAAAAAGCAGTTCAGGAGTTAGTCTCCACCCACTCTCCTGCCTCCGTAAGGGCGGGGTTTTCCCTTAAGTAGGTACCAAATTACAAAACCCGATTATAATAGTATAACATATAATTTGAGATTGTATCAAAAATGGTTGTCTTAAATTATTTTCTTGTCTGAAATTATGACTTTGATGAAATTACTATAAAAGTGCTTTTCATCATCAGTTTACACACACACACACACACACACATACATATATATATATATATATATATATATATATATATATATATATATATATCAAGAACATCTTATATAGATGAAAATCTAATTTTTTTAAACAATGGTTTAAAAATATTTTGTTGGGAGATGGTCTTTGTTTTACTTATAATAAGCTTCTGTCAGAGTATAATGTCCTTATAACTATGTTCTCTCCAACGAATACTTCCATTGGTAAAATATCTTTTTACAGTCCTTTTAATAATAATAATAATAATAATAATAATAATAATAATAAAACATATGTAAGAGTTCTGTGTTGGAGACACAAAATTACAGGATGTGTTGTCATACCGGAATCACTTTTTGTAGTATGGAATAAAGTCTGGCGTCTATCATCTAATCAACACTTAACCACCAGTAAAGTCAGTGAAGTTCATTTTAAGACTATCTATTCAGCTATTGAAGAATGAAGACTAAGATTCAGAAAGACATTGATGTGAATTGCAGTTTCTGTCTTGATTCTGCAGAAACTGCTGTGCATTTGTTTTAGAACTGCTCCATTGTGGGGAATTTCTGGCGAAATCTGTACGTTTGTGTCTGACAGGGTTCATAAAAGTTTTGTTCTGCTTTTGGAGGAATGTAGCTTGGTTTCCCAGTAAATAGCACACAGAGTAGTTTCAGTTATTATTTTAATATTTTTTTATTTAATGGCCAAATATCATAAGAATATGTATTCATAAGTGTGAATTTACAGGTAAAAGAAATACTTGAAAAATACAATGAAAACACTAAGTGAAATGTTTTTGTTTAGATTTAATCCCACAGCTCAAAATTTTTATTCTCATTGTTCTGTGCTGTTCGTATGTATTATATTTTCTGTTATGACGATTTCTTATAAGCTTTTATATTTGTATGTGGGCGCAAGTTTGAGTTCTCAAAAACTGCAGCTCTGACACTCCGCAGATGAGGGCGCTATTGTCTTTCAAGTTAAACGTTAAAGCTTTGAGGGTGTTCCCACAGACGTTGGGCCGCCATCTTGGACCGGTCATCTGACCCGCTCCACTCAGTACTGTTTGGCAGCGCAGCGCATTTAATCCATCGTAACTCTCTGATTTTCACGCAGGTTTTTTTTTTTTTTTTCCTGCAAACGTCATACATGTAGCAATGATACAGGCCAAATGGTTCGGCGTATTTTAATATTCATAGTAGCATTAACAGTAATAGAATATTCTGTCATAGCCTAGACTGCAGACAAGAATGCAAACACTGTAAACACACATATTGTACATAAACACACACTGTTATATGATAGAGAAGCAGATAGTGGCAGGAAAGTCAACTATTTTAGTAATTTGAAGAGGCAATATATGATTAGGCTATATAGAAATATTTACATATATAAACAAAGTACTGACTAATGAATACATTACATTTCTATATAAAACATAATAGACAAGTTGTATATCAGAGAAAATGAAAATATATATCAATCATATATAGCGTATCAACATTATTCATACATACATATATACACTCAAAAATATAAATGCAACACTTTTGGTTTTGCTCCCATTTTGTATGAGATGAACTCAAAGATCTAAAACTTTTTCCACATATACAATATCACCATTTCCCTCAAATATTGTTCACAAACCAGTCTAAATCTGTGATAGTGAGCATTTCTCCTTTGCTGAGATAATCCATCCCACCTCACAGGTGTGCCATATCAAGATGCTGATTAGACACCATGATTAGTGCACAGGTGTGCCTTAGACTGTCCACAATAAAAGGCCACTCTGAAAGGTGCAGTTTTGTTTTATTGGGGGGGATACCAGTCAGTATCTGGTGTGACCACCATTTGCCTCATGCAGTTCAACACATCTCCTTCGCATAGAGTTGATCAGGTTGTCAGTTGTGGCCTGTGGAATGTTGGTCCACTCCTCTTCAATGGCTGTGCGAAGTTGCTGGATATTGGCAGGAACTGGTACACGCTGTCGTACGCCGCTCCAGAGCATCCCAAACATGCTCAATGGGTGACATGTCCGGTGAGTATGCCGGCCATGCAAGAACTGGGACATTTTCAGCTTCCAAGAATTGTGTACAGATCTTTGCAACATGGGGCCGTGCATTATCCTGCTGCAACATGAGGTGATGTTCTTGGATGTATGGCACAACAATGGGCCTCAGGATCTCGTCACGGTATCTCTGTGCATTCAAAATGCCATCAATAAAATGCACCTGTGTTCTTCGTCCATAACAGACGCCTGCCCATACCATAACCCCACCGCCACCATGGGCCACTCGATCCACAACATTGACACAACATGCTGGATGTGGAGGTCCTGGGCTGGTGTGGTTACACATGGTCTGCGGGTTGGATGTACTGCCAAATTCTCTGAAACGCCTTTGGAGACGGCTTATGGTAGAGAAATGAACATTCAATACACGAGCAACAGCTCTGGTTGACATTCCTGCTGTCAGCATGCCAATTGCACGCTCCCTCAAATCTAGGACATCTGTGGCATTGTGCTGTGTGATAAAACTGCACCTTTCAGAGTGGCCTTTTATTGTGGGCAGTCTAAGGCACACCTGTGCACTAATCATGGTGTCTAATCAGCATCTTGATATGGCAAACCTGTGAGGTATATTTGAGGGAAATGGTGATATTGTGTATGTGGAAAAAGTTTTAGATCTTTGAGTTCATCTCATACAAAATGGGAGCAAAACCAAAAGTGTTGCGTTTATATTTTTGTTATATATATATATATAATCAGGTGAGAGAGAGAGAGTTCCAAGGCTGTACAAAGCAGAGAGAGACCATAAAATGTAATGTAAATGTAAATTGTCAAATTAACACAAGAACGTGACATCCCCGCCCCAAATTATATTTACACATGTACAAACCTGCTCGTGAAAGTTTTCCAGCTAAAAGCCCTGACAGAGGACTTTGTGGCAGAGCTTCTTTCTCGTGCTCTCTTTCTGCAGGTCACGAGAAGTGAGTCTGGCAACGTGGTGCAGAAAAACATCCTCTGTTCCAACCTCCTCCTGGACCATCTGTGTGGGACTGTTGACACCTTTGGAGCTGCTATGCTGAAGCTTCACCCTCTCTGCAGCTCTCAGCACCTTATAATAATAATAATAATAATAGCAACTTTGCAACTTTAATATAGAAAGATAAAAAATAAACAAGATTATAAAATCAAACCTTCACTGTGCCTTGTAATGGAATCACTAGGATGACTGGTCCAAGATGGCGGCCGCATTTCTTGCACCTCAGCAACCAATGTTGCATCTAATCTTTATATTGTCTATGGGTGCTCCGGCTTCCTCACACACCTAAAGACATGCAGATTAGTGGATTGGAAACTTTAAACTGCTCGTAGGTGTGTGTGCGGGTGTGAATGTGTTAGTTTGTCTATATGTGACCCTGTGACAGACTGTTGTTCTGTCCAGGGTGAATCCCACCTCATGCCCTATGACTGCTGGGATAGACTCCAGCCCCCGTGACCCTTATTGGGGTAAGTGGGCATAGAAAATGAATGGATAAAAGTCTATGGGTACTGAAAAAAAATATTGACATGGTTTTTAATCATGAACTTGAAGTTTTATTACTAAATATACTGAACAAAGTATTTACAGCATTTGAAACACCCTCCAAACAATACAAATTTGAAAACAAAATCATGACAACTGAAAAAACACTGGACATATGCTTAATTTTTAATGCCTTAAACATGAAATAACTTCCTCTTTGTATACTTCATTATTAGCAGAATGTTCATTCTGTTAACCAGAGGAAAACTGCAAACATTAAACAGACAGACATGCCAAATCACAATTTTCTTGCCATTAATACTGTTGATGCTAACACAGCAATAGAAAGATGCACTCATACAAAATTTGTCCCGCTACATCACCAAATATTGATTTTTGTTACCATCAGGACCATTTAAAGATGAACATTTTCACAACAGGGCCACATGGGGCATAATGGAGCCAGTCAATGAATGAATGAGTCAGCAAAATTTCCATCAGTTACTCCATAAAAAAATATATCTTACCACATAATATCTTCATCTTTGTAATCCTGGGTTGTGATGGATACAGGTGAGGACCAGTGAAACTCACATTTCGGACCACGTTGGCATCTTATAATAACTTGCATTTTTTTCTTTGATAGGATAACCTGGTTATAAACATCTAAAGTAAGCCTTTTGTTTATGTTTGTTTTATGAAGCTTTGTTGCAAATTGCACAGTTCTGGTGGCCACAAAGGCTATTGTTCCTTGTATAGTGTAATAACATGACAGATGAGCGACAATAACACAGATGTACTGACATATATCTAATTATGCTCATGAAAGTAATAAAGTGTGAGGAAATCTGCCCCCCCCCCCCCCCCAAAAAAAAAGACCTAAGGCGATGGAACTCCAAAGAAGCAACATTTCATGGGATAAATTAGACTATGCTGATTGAATTCCTGCTAGTTGGACTAGCAAGGAGGATTCTCCGTTCACTGACTTGGTAGAATGTTGGTTTCTTGAGCGAGACATCTGGCGTTTGAATCCTGCAGGAGGTCACAAAGACATGTCACTTGGTTACATAAGATTAGAAACAGGTCTGACAAATATATGATACAAGAGAATGCTCTCTAAGAAGAAGTCATACATATGACTCCCTTTGGATTGTGTTATTTTACATTAAAAATGGAACACCCTCTCTAAGGCTTGGTGAAACAAAATATTAATGTTTTAATTTACAGTACCCCTATTTATGACTTAGATTTGACCTCTTTATCACACTCTTTATCAAGCAGAATGTAACACATGGGCAATTAGTTTACAGTCTTGATTACTGGGAAGTAACTAACTACTGACTGAGCCCTGATCAAGTCCTGACATATCCCAGAGTGCTGGTGTTCTGAGTCGTGAGGCAGGAAATTGGGGCTCTCTGGTGACCAGAGTGGGAACAATGCAGAGTTCGTCAGGTCACAGAGACCTGGCAGAAACAACAGGACATCACATAAATAAATTAATGATCAACACGAGTGTCAAAACACCAACCACAGTCCCAGGACAGGAAAAGCGATGCGTCTATGCCTCAGTGTCAAACCGTCCCACCCTGGAAACAGATACTTGGCAATATATACAGTATATAAAAAAAATCCACTATTTGAAATGGAATCCAGTTAAAAGAGTTGAGACTCTACACTGCAAGTAAGCACATTATGTTGTTGATATTCCAAGTCAATTTATTTTGGTGGTTTGGAATATTTCAGCCAAATAAATACTGTTACTGGTAATCATATACATTCCTTTTTAGATCTGCCTCCAAGTTTTAAAGTAGACTTTTCTTTCAGTTCATCTTATTGTTTGATTGGTATGAAAACCAGCTTGCAGAGACTTAAAGTCATGACTGAAGAGTCACTGAGAGTGGTACAGCTTACTCAGGTCAAGAGTACTTTGTTCTTTCTTGCATCACTGTC
This sequence comes from Thalassophryne amazonica, assembly GCF_902500255.1. Taxonomy (NCBI): domain Eukaryota; kingdom Metazoa; phylum Chordata; class Actinopteri; order Batrachoidiformes; family Batrachoididae; genus Thalassophryne; species Thalassophryne amazonica. Next base: position 60,269,848 of record NC_047112.1, on the reverse strand, counting down.
TTCTCTTCCATTATTTTGCTCATAATGGAAAGTCAAGAAGAATTTCTACAAGCAGTGCTGATTTTGTGGAAACCCCAACCATATGTAACAATAAAAGGCAAATAAAATGCAGTCTAGCACCATGCGACCTATTTAAGGTCTTTGTATGAGCAGAAAACCCAGGCCAGTCTCATGTTTTTTTGTTCATCTTCCATCACGAAATGAGTCAAATTTTTGCAACTGGGTTTTTTTTTAACTATTACTAATGCTACTCCTACCCCCCTTAGCCATAACCTAACCCTACTCCTTCCCCTAACCCTAACCTTAGCCATAACCTAACTCTACTCCTTCCCCTAACCCTAACCACCCTGACACCCCCCCCCATGCTTACAACCCCAATTCCAGTGAAGCTGGGATGTTGTGTGAAATGTAAATAAAAACAGAATACAATGATTTGCAAATCCTCTTCAACCTATATTCTATTGAATACACCACAAAGACAAGATATTTAATGTTCAAACTGATAAACCTTATTGTTTTTGTGCAAATATTTGCTCATTCTTAAATGGATGCCTGCAACACGTTTCAAAAAAGCTAGGACAGTGGTACGTTTACCACTGTGTTACATCACCTTTCCTTCTAACAACAGAACGAATTAGAATTAATTCATGCTGCCGTGATGAAAATTTTGCAGTTTTCGTGACAGTATGACAAACTAATAGATTAATGTATATTTTGTGCTGCTGAATCACAGCAATCCATGAGACTGGGTTGAAAACCATGTACAAGTATTAGTCTGTGGGCCAGATAGGTTGGTCACTACCACTCAGGGTGGTTAAAACTTTGACATTTTGGTCACCTATCTACAGGAACTTGAAAAATGTATGATAGCTGTCCCAGTATAGTAGCTATAGGCAGGTCTGGATCAATGAAGGACTGGGTCAAAATGTTAAGAATGCTCCAACCACATTGAGAAGTATACCTCAATATTTGTCTGATCATAGAGAAATAGGGATTCCAAGTTTATATGAGCAGCCGTCATGAGCTCGCTCAATGGTAGTTGAGGCCACAAACGGGAAATGCCACAAAAAAAATCGTTTGATGATATTGCGCATTAATGTCAACAACATCAAACATATTACTATCTATGACTGAATGTTTTGAAGTTATGGGGTAGAAAGAGCAAAAATGGTGACAAAGACCAATTTCAGTTTGTACAGGAGTCAAAAGTTAAAGCTGCTCAATTTGGGTAAAAAAGCAATGCAAATTATTGGTTAAGATAACAGGTTTAATAAATGTAATAGGTATATATATATATATATATATATATATATATATACACTCAACAAAAATATAAATGCAACACTTTTGGTTTTGCTCCCATTTTGTATGAGATGAACTCAAAGATCTAAAACTTTTTCCACATACACAATATCACCATTTCCCTCAAATATTGTTCACAAACCAGTCTAAATCTGTGATAGTGAGCACTTCTCCTTTGCTGAGATAATCCATCCCACCTCACAGGTGTGCCATATCAAGATGCTGATTAGACACCATGATTAGTGCACAGGTGTGCCTTAGACTGCCCACAATAAAAGGCCACTCTGAAAGGTGCAGTTTTGTTTATTGGGGGGGATACCAGTCAGTATCTGGTGTGACCACCATTTGCCTCATGCAGTGCAACACATCTCCTTCGCATAGAGTTGATCAAGTTGTCAATTGTGGCCTGTGGAATGTTGGTCCACTCCTCTTCAATGGCTGTGCGAAGTTGCTGGATATTGGCAGGAACTGGTACACGCTGTTGTATACGCCGGTCCAGAGCATCCCAAACATGCTCAATGGTGAGTCCGGTGAGTATGCCGGCCATGCAAGAACTGGGACATTTTCAGCTTCCAAGAATTGTGTACAGATCCTTGCAACATGGGGCCGTGCATTATCCTGCTGCAACATGATGTGGTGTTCTTGGATGTATGGCACAACAATGGGCCTCAGGATCTCATCACGGTATCTCTGTGCATTCAGAATGCCATCAATAAAATGCACCTGTGTTCTTCGTCCATAACAGACGCCTGCCCATACCATAACCCCACCGCCACCATGGGCCACTCGATCCACAACATTGACATCAGAAAACCGCTCACCCACACGACGCCACACACGCTGTCTGCCATCTGCCCTGGACAGTGTGAACCGGGATTCATCTGTGAAGAGAACACCTCTCCAACGTGCCAAACGCCAGCGAATGTGAGCATTTGCCCACTCAAGTCGGTTATGATGACGAACTGGAGTCAGGTCGAGACCCCGATGAGGACGACGAGCATGCAGATGAGCTTCCCTGAGACGGTTTCTGACAGTTTGTGCAGAAATTCTTTGGTTATGCAAACCGATTGTTCCAGCAGCTGTCCGAGTAGCTGGTCTCAGACGATCTTGGAGGTGAACATGCTGGATGTGGAGGTCCTGGGCTGGTGTGGTTACACGTGGTCTGTGGTTGTGAGGCTGGTTGGATGTACTGCCAAATTCTCTGAAACGCCTTTGGAGACAGCTTATGGTAGAGAAATGAACATTCAATACACGAGCAACAGCTCTGATTGACATTCCTGCTGTCAGCATACCAATTGCACGCTCCCTCAAATCTTGCAACATCTGTGGCATTGTGCTGTGTGATAAAACTGCACCTTTCAGAGTGGCTTTTTATTGTGGGCAGTCTAAGGCACACCTGTGCACTAATCATGGTGTCTAATCAGCATCTTGATATGGCACACCTGTGAGGTGGGATGGATTATCTCAGCAAAGGAGAAGTGCTCACTATCACAGATTTAGACTGGTTTGTGAACAGTATTTGAGGGAAATGGTGATATTGTGTATGTGGAAAAAGTTTTAGATCTTTGAGTTCATCTCATACAAAATGGGAGCAAAACCAAAAGTGTTGCGTTTATATTTTTGTTGAGTGTATATATATGCATGTTGACAAAAAGAGAACAGTCAATTCCTTGTTCCCAAGCAGGGTCATGTAGAATTCAAAGAGCAAATGTTCAACATTTGATCTCTGCAGTACTTTTCCATTTGATGCAGACACCGACAGGGTTTTACAGCAGCCATTCTGCTCTGTGTCAGCCTTATCCCATCAGATCTCAGAAACTAAGCAGAGCAGGATCTGGTTAGTACTTGGATGGGAGACCTCTTTGGAACACCAGCGGCTGTGTGTGTTTCTCCAGGTGAAACTGGAGTTGCGTCAGGAAGGACTTCCGGCGTAAGACTTGTGCCAATTACCAATGCAGATCTGGCTGTATCCACTGTGGCGACCCTGAACAAAAACTGGGAGCAGCCAAATGAACAACAACTCGCAGGGTATTACAGTGATGCCTCACTTCTACCCATTCTCTCTCTCTCTCTCTCTCTCTCTCTCTCACACACAGACACTGAACTGGCTGTTGCTGGCAGTTGAAGTTTAAGGCCCTTGTTTAAGGACTGAAGTGGTTTTCCTCTCTCTTCAGAGAACTGAACCAATGACCCTTTCACTTTTTCTCTCAATTTTACATCACCAACTCCCTGAAGAATCCCTAAATTGTTTTTATTTCACTATGTATGAAGAAACTCAGCACTTCCAAATGTAAAACGCACTCACTCGCTCACTCACTCAATCTTCAACCACTTCTCTGAGATGGTGTTGTGGGATATGTAGACCTTATGCATGTCATTGTATATTTCATGTCACTTAGGTAAAGTGTGGTAAGTTGCATTGCATTGTGTGTACGTATGTTGTCATCATTAATTTTCACAGTTTGTGACATTCATGAGACTCAAGTGAATGATGATAAAACGTGATAGCATGTCGTATCACTGCAATGCTCTGGCATGCCATAGACAGCAGGTTTTAATTGGAAAAAAAAACCATGCACTTTAACTGGCGCACATTGGCCCTAGTAAATAAAGTGTGATGGTTCCTACCTGACCTGAGTACCACATGAACTGTGAAAATAAGGGCTCCAGGGAGCAGGTCGTGATCTAATATATAAGGCTGACCGTGTGTGTGTGTGTGTGTGTGTGTGTGTGTGTGTGTGTGTTTGCACACATACGCTTTCAACCCCAGTGACCTCCTCCTTGGTGCCCCCAGTCACCATAGCAAGTTTGGTGTTGATTGCTTATTTACTGTGGCTGTGCATAGCGAACACACAAACACACACACACGGTCAACTTTATATTATTAGATTAAAATATTAAAAAGATGAAAAATTTCAAAGAGATATGTCCAGTATGATTTTTCTCAAGTGGTTCAAGAGGTTAACACTTACAGTTTTTGCCAACTGCTTGCACTGAAAAAGTGAATGCTTAGACTAAAACTCCAAATCCAACACTTCTTGTAACAATAGCTAAAACACAATGTGACAATACCTTAAACACATTTTCTGCTTTGCACTTTGCTTGCAATTCCTCAACACAGTTGTTGCAGAACATTACACACAGCGTCTTACAGTAGACACTGAACTCAAAGATAAAATACCTTGTTGTCATTGGGAAAACACTTTTAATAAAATTGAAAAACACTTCTGGTAAATGGAAATACTTATGCACACATCTGAAAACACTCAGACAGAAAACTCACCACCAATCAGTCTGACCTTTGGCACTACAAATAGATCTTAGGTAAGACAAGTACAACCCCAGTTCGAATGAAGTTTGGATGTTGTGTAAAATGTAAAAAAATATAGAATACAATGATTTGCAAATTCTCTTCAACCTATATTCAATTGAATACACCACAAAGACAAGATATTTAATGTTCAAACTGATAAACGTTATTGTTTTTGTGCAAGTATTTGCTCATTTTGAAATGGATGCCTGCAACACGTTTCAAAAAAGCTGGGACATTTGCAACAATGCTCAAAGAACACCTGTTTGGAACATTCCACAGGTGAACAGGTTAAGTGGAAACAGGTGAGTGTCATGATTGGGTATAAAAGGAGCATCCCCAAAAGGCTCAGCCATTCACAAGCAAAGATGGGGTGAGGATCACCACTTTGTGAACAACTGTGTGGGAAAAAAAAAGTCCAACAGTTTAAGAACAATGTTTCTCAATGTTCAGCTGCAAGGAATTTAGGGATTCCATCATCTACAGTCCATAATATAATCAGAAGATTCAGAGAATCTTGAGAACTTTCTACACGTAAGTGGCAAGGCCGAAAACCATCATTGAATGCCTGTGACCTTTAATCCCTCGGGCAGCACTGCGACATCGTTGTGTAAAGAATCTTACTGTGTGGGCTCAGGAACAGTACAGAAAACCATTGTCAGTTAACACAGTTCGTCGCTGCATCTACAAGTGCAAGTTAAAACTCTACCATGTAAAGCGAAAGCCATGCATCAACAACATCCAGAAACGCCACCACCTTCTCTGGGTCCAATCTCAATTGAAATGGACAGACGCAAAGTGGAAAGTGTGCTGTGGTCTGATGAGTCCACATTTCAAATTGTTTTTGGAAATCAAGGACATCGTGTCCTCCGGACAAATGAGGAAAAAGACCATCCAGATTGTTACCAGCGCAAAGTTCAAAAGCCAGCATCTGTTATGGTATGGGGGTGTGTTAGTGCCCATGGCATGGGCAACTTACACAACTGTGATGGCACCATCGATGCTGAAAGGTACATCCAGGTTTTGGAGCAACACATGCTGCCATCCAAGCAACATCTTTTTCAGGGACATTTCTGCTTATTTCAGCAAGACAATGCCAAGCCACATTCTGCACGTTACAATTTTCAATTTAAATTTATTTTCAGTTATATAGCACCAAATCACAACAGAGTTGCCTCAAAGTGCTTCACACAGGTAAGGTCTAACCTTACCAACCCCCAGAGTAACAGTGGAAAGGAAAAACTCCGTCTGAGGAAGAAACCTCAAGCAGACCAGACTCAAAGGGGTGACCCTCTGCTTGGGCCATGCTACAAAACATAAATTACAGAACAATTCACAGAACAATTCACGGACGACTATACAAGAAATGCTATTGGCGCACAGGACAGGAGGATCACCAACATGAACACAACTCCCATCTCTGGATGGAGCTGCACCTTAAACAGAGAGAAAAAACAGAATCAGGCATCAGAAAGACGAGAAATACTGCATAATTTGTTAGCATTAAACAACAAGAAAAACAGACAAATACTAAGGTGATCGCCGGCCACTAGCCCTAAACTTCACTAAAAGACCCAGAATTTAGGTAAAGTTGAGGCCGCGGCCCGCTCCAATTACTAATGAAATGAATTAAAAGAGTAAAAAGCGTAAAACAAAACTGTACCAGTATGCTAGCCATATGAAAGGGAAAATAAGTGTGTCTTAAGTCTGGATTTGAAAGTCTCCACAGAATCTGACTGTTTTATTGACGCAGGGAGATCATTCCACAGAACAGGGGCACGATCAATCAATCAATCAATTTTTTTATATAGCGCCAAATCACAACAAACAGTTGCCCCAAGGCGCTTTATATTGTAAGGCAAGGCCATACAATAATTATGTAAAACCCCAACGGTCAAAACGACCCCCTGTGAGCAAGCACTTGGCTACAGTGGGAAGGAAAAACTCCCTTTTAACAGGAAGAAACCTCCAGCAGAACCAGGCTCAGGGAGGGGCAGTCTTCTGCTGGGACTGGTTGGGGCTGAGGGAGAGAACCAGGAAAAAGACATGCTGTGGAGGGGAGCAGAGATCGATCACTAATGATTAAATGCAGAGTGGTGCATACAGAGCAAAAAGAGAAAGAAAGAGTGCATAATGGGAACCCCCCAGCAGTCTACGTCTTTAGCAGCATAACTAAGGGATGGTTCAGGGTCACCTGATCCAGCCCTAACTATAAGCTTTAGCAAAAAGGAAAGTTTTAAGCCTAATCTTAAAAGTAGAGAGGGTGTCTGTCTCCCTGATCTGAATTGGGAGCTGGTTCCACAGGAGAGGAGCTTGAAAGCTAAAGGCTCTGCCTCCCATTCTACTCTTACAAACCCTAGGAACTACAAGTAAGCCTGCAGTCTGAGAGCAAAGCGCTCTATTGGGGTGATATGGTACTACGAGGTCCCTAAGATAAGATGGGACCTGATTATTCAAAACCTTATAAGTAAGAAGAAGAATTTTAAATTCTATTCTAGAATTAACAGGAAGCCAATGAAGAGAGGCCAATATGGGTGAGATATGCTCTCTCCTTCTAGTCCCCGTCAGTACTCTAGCTGCAGCATTTTGAATTAACTGAAGGCTTTTTAGGGAACTTTTAGGACAACCTGATAATAATGAATTACAATAGTCCAGCCTAGAGGAAATAAATGAATGAATTAGTTTTTCAGCATCACTCTGAGACAAGACCTTTCTGATTTTAGAGATATTGCGTAAATGCAAAAAAGCAGTCCTACATATTTGTTTAATATGTGCTTTGAATGACATATCCTGATCAAAAATGACTCCAAGATTTCTCACAGTATTACTAGAGGTCAGGGTAATGCCATCCAGAGTAAGGATCTGGTTAGACACCATGTTTCTAAGATTTGTGTGGCCAAGTACAATAACTTCAGTTTTATCTGAGTTTAAAAGCAGGAAATTAGAGATCATCCATGTCTTTATGTCTGTAAGACAATCCTGCAGTTTAGCTAATTGGTGTGTGTCCTCTGGCTTCATGGATAGATAAAGCTGGGTATCATCTGCGTAACAATGAAAATTTAAGCAATACCGTCTAATAATACTACCTAAGGGAAGCATGTATAAAGTGAATAAAATTGGTCCTAGCACAGAACCTTGTGGAACTCCATAATTAACTTTAGTCTGTGAAGAAGATTCCCCATTTACATGAACAAATTGTAATCTATTAGACAAATATGATTCAAACCACCGCAGCGCAGTGCCTTTAATACCTATGGCATGCTCTAATCTCTGTAATAAAATTTTATGGTCAACAGTATCAAAAGCAGCACTGAGGTCTAATAGAACAAGCACAGAGATGAGTCCACTGTCCGAGGCCATAAGAAGATCATTTGTAACCTTCACTAATGCTGTTTCTGTACTATGATGAATTCTAAAACCTGACAAACTCTTCAAATAGACCATTCCTCTGCAGATGATCAGTTAGCTGTTTTACAACTACCCTTTCAAGATTTTTTGAGAGAAAAGGAAGGTTGGAGATTGGCCTATAATTAGCTAAGATAGCTGGGTCAAGTGATGGCTTTTTAAGTAATGGTTTAATTACTGCCACCTTAAAAGCCTGTGGTACATAGCCAACTAACAAAGATAGATTGATCATATTTAAGATCGAAGCATTAAATAATGGTAGGGCTTCCTTGAGCAGCCTGGTAGGAATGGGGTCTAATAAACATGTTGATGGTTTGGATGAAGTAACTAATGAAAATAACTCAGACAGAACAATCGGAGAGAAAGAGTCTAACCAAATACCGGCATCACTGAAAGCAGCCAAAGATAACGATACGTCTTTGGGATGGTTATGAGTAATTTTTTCTCTAATAGTTAAAATTTTGTTAGCAAAGAAAGTCATGAAGTCATTACTAGTTAAAGTTAATGGAATACTCAGCTCAATAGAGCTCTGACTCTTTGTCAGCCTGGCTACAGTGCTGAAAAGAAACCTGGGGTTGTTCTTATTTTCTTCAATTAGTGATGAGTAGAAAGATGTCCTAGCTTTACGGAGGGCTTTTTTATTGAGCAACAGACGCTTTTTCCAGGCTAAGTGAAGATCTTCTAAATTAGTGAGACGCCATTTCCTCTCCAACTTACGGGTTATCTGCTTTAAGCTACGAGTTTGTGAGTTATACCACGGAGTCAGACACTTCTGATTCAAAGCTCTCTTTTTCAGAGGAGCTACAGCATCCAAAGTTGTCTTCAATGAGGATGTAAAACTATTGACGAGATACTCTATCTCACTTACAGAGTTTAGGTAGCTACTCTGCACTGTGTTGGTATATGGCATTAGAGAACATAAAGAAGGAATCATATCCTTAAACCTAGTTACAGCGCTTTCTGAAAGACTTCTAGTGTAATGAAACTTATTCCCCACTGCTGGGTAGTCCATCAGAGTAAATGTAAATGTTATTAAGAAATGATCAGACAGAAGGGAGTTTTCAGGGAATACTGTTAAGTCTTCTATTTCCATACCATAAGTCAGAACAAGATCTAAGATATGATTAAAGTGGTGGGTGGACTCATTTACTTTTTGAGCAAAGCCAATAGAGTCTAATAATAGATTAAATGCAGTGTTGAGGCTGTCATTCTCAGCATCTGTGTGGATGTTAAAATCGCCCACTATAATTATCTTATCTGAGCTAAGCACTAAGTCAGACAAAAGGTCTGAAAATTCACAGAGAAACTCACAGTAACGACCAGGTGGACGATAGATAATAACAAATAAAACTGGTTTTTGGGACTTCCAATTTGGATGGACAAGACTAAGAGACAAGCTTTCAAATGAATTAAAGCTCTGTCTGGGTTTTGATTAATTAATAAGCTGGAATGGAAGATTGCTGCTAATCCTCCGCCCCGGCCCGTGCTACGAGCATTCTGACAGTTAGTGTGACTCGGGGGTGTTGACTCATTTAAACTAACATATTCATCCTGCTGTAACCAGGTTTCTGTAAGGCAGAATAAATCAATATGTTGATCAATTATTATATCATTTACCAACAGGGACTTAGAAGAGAGAGACCTAATGTTTAATAGACCACATTTAACTGTTTTAGTCTGTGGTGCAGTTGAAGGTGCTATATTATTTTTTCTTTTTGAATTTTTATGCTTAAATAGATTTTTTCTGGTTATTGGAAGTCTGGGAGCAGGCACCGTCTCTACGGGGATGGGGTAATGAGGGGATGGCAGGGGGAGAGAAGCTGCAGAGAGGTGTGTAAGACTACAACTCTGCTTCCTGGTCCCAACCCTGGACAGTCACGGTTTGGAGGATTTAAGAAAATTGGCCAGATTTCTAGAAATGAGAGCTGCTCCATCCAAAGTGGGATGGATGCCGTCTCTCCTAACAAGACCAGGTTTTCCCCAGAAGCTTTGCCAATTATCTATGAAGCCCACCTCATTTTTTGGACACCACTCAGACAGACAGCAATTCAGGGAGAACATGTGGCTAAACATGTCACTCCCGGTCTGATTGGGGAGGGGCCCAGAGAAAACTACAGAGTCCAACATTGTTTTTGCAAAGTTACACACCGATTTAATGTTAATTTTAGTGACCTCCGATTGGCGTAACCGGGTGTCATTACTGCCGACGTGAATTACAATCTTACCAAATTTACGCTTAGCCTTAGCCAGCAGTTTCAAATTTCCTTCAATGTCGCCTGCTCTGGCCCCCGGAAGACAATTGACTATGGTTGCTGGTGTCGCTAACTTCACATTTCTCAAAACAGAGTCGCCAATAACCAGAGTTTGATCCTCGGCGGGTGTGTCGTCGAGTGGGGAAAAACGGTTAGAATTGTGAACGGGTTGGCGGTGTACACGGGGCTTCTGTTTAGAATTACGCTTCCTCCTCACAGTCACCCAGTCAGCCTGCTTTCCCGGCTGCTCGGGTTCTGCCAGAGGGAAACTAACGGCGGCTAAGCTACCTTGGTCCGCACCGACTACAGGGGCCTGGCTAGCTGTAGAATTTTCCACGGTGCGGAGCCGAGTCTCCAATTCGCCCAGCCTGGCCTCCAAAGCTATGAATAAGCTACACTTATTACAAGTACCGTTACTGCTAAAGGAGGCCGAGGAATAACTAAACATTTCACACCCAGAGCAGAAAAGTGCGGGAGAGACAGGAGAAGCAGCCATGCTAAATCGGCTAAGAGCTAGTAGCTACGCTAAGCTAGCGGATTCCTAAAAACACGCAAAGTGAATAATGTGTAAATAATTTAGAGGTGATTCAGCAGAAGGAGTGCTTTAGTTAAGGCACGTAAAGATTACACTGGGAAACAAATCGTAATCTAGATAACTAGATCAATCTAACTGCGCAGATTAAACAGCTAACAGATACAGAAAAACACCGCAGTGCTCCGGAACAGGAAGTGATACAATACTGCAGTGAGAGCCAACCACCAGTAGAGGCAAGCAAGAACCTGATGAAGATAAGAGAAAGCTCTGTGACCCGCAGATTTCTTATTCACCTTAGGGACACAAAGTAGTCCTGCACCCTGAGAACGTAAAGCCCGGGCCGGTACGTAAGGTTTAATTAGTTCAGCTAGGTAGGAGGGTGCCAGTCCATGAATAATTTTATAGGTTAGTAGCAGAACCTTAAAATCTGATCTCACTGGGACAGGAAGCCAGTGAAGGGATGCCAAAATGGGTGTAATGTGGTCGAACTTTCTGCTTCGTGTCAAAAGTCTGGCTGCAGGATTTTGAACCAGTTGGAGACCCCTAATGCTAGACTGCGGTAAACCAGAAAATAGAACATTGCAGTAGTCCAATCTAGAAGAGATAAATGCATGGATCAGGGTCTCAGCATCAGCCATAGACAGGATGGGAAGAATCTTCGCTATATTTTGCAGGTGGAATAAGCAGTCCTAGTAATATTTCTAATGTGGAGGCCAAAGGACAACGAATGATCAAAAATTACCCAAAAGTTCCTCACTTTGTCAGTGTGATGTATGACACATGAGCCGAGGCTGAGCGTTAACTGGTCAAATTGATGGCGATGTCTCACTGGACCAAGAACCATCATTTCAGTCTTATCAGAGTTTAAAAGTAGGAAGTTTCTAGACATCCAACTTCTCACTGCTGCAAGGCAATCTTCTAAGGATTTTATGTGAACGAGATTACCAGCAGTTATCGGCATGTATAACTGAGTATCATCTGCATAGCAGTGAAAGGTAATCCCAAAACGCCACAATATGTGCCCAATGGGTGCTATATAAAGGGAGAAAAGCAGGGGGCCTAAGACAGACCCCTGTGGAACCCCAAATTTCATGTCACTAAGGTTAGAGGTAGTGTTACTGTACAAAACACAGTGAGAACGACTGGTCAAGTATGACGTCAGCCATGCAAGGGCACTCCCAGTAATCCCAAAATGATTTTCCAGCCTATCAAGTAGAATATGATGATCCACTGTATCAAATGCAGCACTGAGATCTAACAGCAACAGAACCGTAGTGGTGTCCGAATCCATTGTTAGCAGAAGATCATTCACCACTTTAGTGAACCCCGTCTCTGTGGAATGATATTTTCTAAAAGCAGACTGCAGTGGCTCAAAGAGATTATTCTCAGTAAGATAGTCTACGAGCTGCCGTGACACCACTTTTTCCAGAATTTTAGAGAAAAATGATAGATTTGATATCGACCAATAGTTTGTCAATACACTAGGGTCAAGATTAGGTTTCTTAAGTAATGGTTTAATCACTGCAAATTTGAAACATTTAGGAACAGATCCAGAAGTTAAAGAAAGATTAATAATTTCCAGCACAGTCGGCGCAAGAGTGGGCCAAAGGTTCTTAAACAGTTTTGTTGGTATAGGATCAAATAAACAGGTTGTGCTTTTTGTTGACATTACAAGTTTTGTCAGCATGTCTAGAGAGATACTATCAAATTCTGTAAATCTAGGTAATACCTCAGTAATGGCGCCCACATCAATAGCAGGGTGTAGTGGCTGGATTAAGGATGCTGGGATATGTTTAACCTGATGTCTTCTATTTTCTTCCCAAAGTAATCCAGGAAATCTTGTGCTGTAAAAGGAGAGCGAACTACAGGTGGTTGTCTATGCAAAAGTGTGCCACCGCGTCGAACAAGAACTTTGAGTTATGCTTGTTTTTGTTGATCAAATCAGAGTAGTAAGTCCGCTTTGTAGCCAATAATGCATGCTTATAGTCTAAGATAGCATCACGCCACGCAAGGTAAAATACTTCTAATTTTGAATGACGCCATTTCAGTTCTAGACCTCTTGCTTTACGCTTGAGGTCACACAGATAATCATTGAAAGGTGACTGTGATTTGGGGGAGCACGGTTTTAACACAGGTGGTGCAATCATGTCGAGTGTAGTTTTGAGCACTGAGTTTAAACTATCCACAAGTCTGTCTACTGACTGGGTATTTGTCAAATGTGAAGCTAAGACATCAGGCAGTCTAGCTTCGAGTTCAGTCTTAGTTGAGGAGTTGATGCATCGCCATAAAGATATATAAGGTTGTTGTTCCACTAAACACGGCAGCGAAACTGTAAACTTAATAAGTGAGTGATCAGACACCACTGATGTAAGAGGTATGATGTCAATATTCGTGACAGCAATACCACATGCGAGAACCAGATCCAGGGTATTTCCACTAATGTGCATCGAATCACAAATGCATTGCCGAAATCCTAATGCATCCACAATTTCCATAAATGAGGGGATCAGAAGGCTTATTTATATGAATGTTAAAGTCACCAATGCTCAGAATGTTATCTACACTAGTTGACAAGTTAGAGATAAACGCACCAAATTCATCTAAGAATTCAGAATATGGGCCAGGAGGCCTATATACAGTGACAAGGTAATACGACTGATTTTTATTCTTCTGACCTTGGCAATGTGTAATATCCTGAGCAGAGCGGAGAATCAGATGCTCAAATGAGTGATATTTGTAACCCCCAACAGCTAATAAGCTAAACCTAGATTTATAAATAAGAGCAACACCCCCGCCTTGCTTTGCATCATGAGGGATGTGACTAAATGTATATGCTGGTGGACAGGCCTCATTTAAGGGGAGGACAGCTGTAGGTTTAAGCCAGGTTTCACATAGCCCAATCATATCTAAGTGATGATCAATAATTAGATCATTGATCAACAATGATTTTGAGGACAGTGATCTTATGTTAATGAGACCCAGTCTAAGGACCTCAGTGGGGTTGACAGTTGAACTGTATGGGTTTAGGGGTGGCTCCAGAGTAGCATATATAAGATGCCTCGAAGTAGGTTGGGGTTTAAGACATTCCACGCGCGTTGTAGGTAGCAGACATGAAAACTTTGCTATTGCTGGAACAACCACTGGGCCATCCTCAATTTCAACATCATCCACTATAGTAATGGGTATTAAGTTTGGAAAGCATATTCCTCTATGATTTTTATGGACACGACTACACGGCTTCGTAGTAAAAGAGTGCAGGTACTAGACTGGCCTGCCTGCAGTCCAGACCTGTCGCCCATTGAAAATGGGTGCCACATTATGAAGTGCATAATACGACAACAGAGACCCTGGACTGTTGAACAACTGAAGTCATACATCAAGCAAGAATGGGAAAGAATTCCACCTAGAAAGCTTCAACAATTAGTGTCCTCAGTTCCAAAACACTTATTGAGTGTTGTTAGAAGGAAAGGTGATGTAACACAGTGGTAAACCTACCCCTGTCCCAGCTTTTTTGAAATGTGTTGTAGGTATCCATTTCAAAATGAGCAAATATTTGCACAAAAACAATAACGTTTATCAGTTTGAATATTAAATATCTTGTCTTTGTGGTGTATTCAATTGAATATAGGTTGAATAGGATTAGCAAATTATTGTATTCTGTTTTTATTTACATTTTACACAATGACTCTGTGTAGGCTCTCAGTTGTCCAGATGGTTTCCATAGTAGAGAAGCTTGAATCTTCGACTGGACTGGGTTGCTTGACACGAGGATGTTTCGCTTCAAATCACAAAAGCTTCCTCAGCTAAAATTCTTGCTCTGGTAGTCTGACTTCTGTCTTGACTCTTGTAGAGAAGAATAAACCAGAAGCCAACAAAAGCTGGAGTTTTTAACCTAACCAGACCCCTCCTACCGAGAGGCCGACTGCTATAGGTTAGTGACTAAACAATAGCTCTAACTAGAGAACTAATAGGTGCTAATTAGAGGAGGTGATGGTCTAGTGGTTAAGGTGTTGGGCTTGAGTCCAGAAGATCATGGGTTCAAGTCCCCACCTGACTGGAAAATCACTAAGGGCCCTTGGGCAAGGCCTTTAATCCCCTATTGCTCCCGGTGTGTAGTGAGCGCCTTGTATGGCAGCACCCTGACATCGGGGGGGAATGTGAGGCATAATTGTAAAGCGCTTTGAGCGTCTGATTCAGATGGAAAAGCGCTATATAAATGCAGTCCATTTACCATTTAAATACTGCATCTTTCACCTCTTGTTTGAGAAAAGGTAAATAAAAATATATTAACTTCAGTGTTTTGTGTGTTGCCGTTGATTTGAAAGTGTTTCAAAATGGTGAATATGTGTATCATTTTGTTGCTAGAAAGACATTTTTAGAAGAGATTGTTAGGTTTTGATTGTAGTAGATTGTTTTCGTAGATTAGTAGATTGTTTCATTTTGACAGAGCTGTGTTGTGTCTTATCTTGTGTGTAGAATTTTGACACAGCAAGCTAAATTTTGCAAAATGTGTGTAAGCAATTAGCAAAAACTGTAAATATCCCACTCTTTGGGTTTTGGCATAATTTTTGCTGCCATTGTATTTGTACATTTAATGTGATGTTGACTCCCAGATGACTTGTGTTTGCAAATGTATTTATTTATTCATTGTTTTTTAATTGTGGAAGAAACAACACTAAACAGTAAGACAGACATAAAAACATGCAGCAAAGGTCTCAGGGGACAGGAACTGCACTGAGGATGCTGCAGTGTGTTAGTTTTTCCTGAAAAGTTCTACAAGTAAAACCATCGTGGTAAACATGCAGCAGTGAGCCTGAGCAGGGTTTGTCTGATGGACCGCACAGATGGAGGAAGTCTAAGCTGCTAAGACAGTGACCCTTTTGATTCTGTTTTTTTTTTTTTCTTCTTTTCCCTCCAGGCCAGCCTGACCTGTGACTCAGAAGTTGACACGTTGACCTACAGACCATCCCCAGGAGACAGAAACACACCCTCTTCCTCCACCAGTTTACTAACAAACACGTCACTGCTGTCACTTAAATCACACACTAGCGCATTGTCCATGGGGATCCATGGGCTCTAAATTGGGTAGTGTTTATAAATTAAGTAGCTGACATTTTTCAACGGTGGTAATAAATTATGATATAATTCTAATAATTTTCTATAATGAGTTGGAATGGCGTGTGGGTCCAGAATGTTTTTAGAACCTCAGACCTCAACAGTTTTTAGAGGAAGAACTCAACCCTTTTACTTTCTGTTAATTGTGCATTTTTTAACATTCATTTACTGTCTTAATGTATTTATAAATTGTTTACGTTCTTGTTATATACACACAATTATTATTATCTGTATTATTACTAATATGTTGTGGACATGAAGGAGCGAAGCTCTTCAGCATCTCACCATGTCATTTAGTTTCTTCTGACTTTTTTGAGTAATTGCTTCTGGGGAGCATTAGCATGGCTAAAAACCTTTAATTTCTGGTGGGCTTCATCCATATATTAGCCCTATCAATGTCCCCTAATTACAGCTTTCTTAACACCCTGCACTTTAAGCATTTTTTAGATGTAAATGAATATTCAAAGTTTTCAGCTAGTTGACAGTAGGGCTGTACAATATGGCCAAATTATCGTATCTCAATATTGTCATATCAGTATGATATACAACATGACTATGACTTCGCACAAAGTGCAGCAACAGTGAAAATTAAACATTCTTAAACAAAACCGTAATAATACCACATTCATTTTGCACTAATCATTAGGATAGTTAGGATACTGTGCCCTCCAAAAGTATTGGAACACTTGGTATTTTACACATTTTACTTTGTTTATACCATTTCAAATACAAGAAATACAAAAAATATAAAGAATAAAAATTTCTAAAATTATCTTCCTCAATCTCAAACTGAAAGCAAATCTCTAAAACTTGATAATACAGCCCAGTCTCAGATTTTTTTCATCCTCCCGTCACGAAATGAGTCAAATTTTCATGATGGATTTTTTTAACTCACTATTACTAACCCTACTCCCACCCCTAACCCTAACCTTAACCATATCCTACTCCTTCTCCCCACCCTAACCATAACCGCCCTGCCCCCCCCCTCCCCCCCCACTTCACTTTTAATTTCATGCAGCCATCACGGAATGTATTAGAATGAATTTGTGCTGCTGTGACGAAAATGAGGAGCTTTTCGTCACAAAATCACGAACCAATAGATTAATGTATATTCCGTGCTGCTGAATCATGACTTGCTGTGAGACTGGGTTGGATAATACCTGTAAATAATCAGTTTTATTGCCAGTTTTCTTCAGACAAGTCAGGGGATGGAAAGATGAACATTTCCAAGTCACTGAATATGTCTTGGACTTTAAATTATGAAGAAATAGAAACGTTTCTTTCACCAAAACATCAAATCTAAGCTTGCATCTCAGATGTATGTACTTTCTGGCAAATTGTAGCTGAACTTTCAAGAAAATCCTCCTCTACACCACTTCATCAGGAAGCTGTATTTTATATTTTGAATTAATTTATATCAAGTTGTAGACATTTGATTTCAGTTTGAGTTTAAGGAAGATAACTTTAGATTTATTTCTTTATTTGTATTTGAAATGGCATAAACAAATTAAAACATGTGAAAAGTGTTATTTTTATACTTTTGAGTACAGTTGAGAAACACTCGTGTGCTTTTAAGTGAACTGCATCGTCCTGGTGTCACACAGAGAGCAAAATTAAGAGGTCATTAAAAAAGAGGTCATTAAAATTAAGAGGTTACACAGGTTTTATACAGAACAGAGGAGGAGAAAAATAGCTGTATTTCTTTCAGCCTAAGTGTCTTCATGTTACGTGTCATATAAGCCAACAGAGCATGAATCAGCTGCTGCCTGCTCGTTTCATTCATTAAAATCAGCGAAGAAACACGTATATATAAGGCAACCCAAATTAAAGGAGAAATGCCGCTTTTAACAACCTGGACCTCATTTCTAGCATAAAATACGGTCATTTACTCACACTATATCTTTGGCATCCTTGGTTCAGACAATGTGTTCAGGTTCAAATCTCAAACATTTTTCTTCTTCTACTAAGGTTGATTAGAACTTCTTGTGGTACACATTGCCAACGACTGTACAGGAGGGACCTAGCAGTCAATATGGGTCACTGATTTCAAAATGCAGTTCTTTTCAAATGGACATGCGGTGCTGTGACAGGTCAATCATCTGTGTCCAATCAAATTTCAGGGAAGTCCAGCGTAACCCTGCCCTCAGCTCTAGCTCCACCCATCCCATGAAGTGTTCAATATTTGACATTTCCTGTTTCACTGTGGACACAAAATGTGGCACTTCCTGTTTGGTACTCCCTGTACCATGAGCGAGCTTCTCACCGCTGCGCGGTGCTTCGCTCGTATTATTATTTTATTTTATTATTATTTCTACTTTGTCATTGCATTTTTAAATGGACCACAATGGAAGTAAGTGTTTTCACTTTCTTGTGTCAGTAGGGCTGTATTTTTAACGTATTTATAATTATAATATGCATCTGTCGCAGACATGAATGAGTAAAGCTCATCAGCATCTCACCATGTCATTTAGGTCCTTCAGACTTTATTTTGAGTAAATGCTTCAGCAGAGCATTAGAATAGCAAAAACCTTTCAGCTTCTGAGGCTTCTTTTTTTGCTTTTCAGCTGACACCCCTAAGTACAGCCCTCTTGACCCCCTGCCACTTTAAGCATTTTTTTAAAAATGTAGATGTAAATTAATATTCAAGATTTTCCGCTAGTTGACAGTAGGGCTGTACAATATGGCCAAATTATCGTATCTCAATATTGTCATATAAATTGTCATGTAAATGTCACTTATATACATGCTGTCCATATTCTTGAGCTGCTTAGGTGGGTAGGGAGAGTTCCCATGGGATAAAAAAGCTTTTCAACCTCCCATCCCTGGTTCTCAAGACCAGGCACCTAAGTGGCTCTTCTCTCTCTTTTTTTTTTTTTTTGTTGTTGTTTCTTTAAAGATATTTAGGTGTACTTTAGTAAACACTAGTGGAGTTCCACCTTAGATTTGGAACATATAATAGAAGATATACCTTACTGAATTGTCATATCAGTATGATATATGATATGACTATGATTTGACACAAAGTGCAGCAACAGTAAAAATTAAACATTTTTAAACAAAACAGTAATAATACCACACTCATTTTGCACTCATCATAAGGTTAGGATACTGTGCCCTCCAAAAGTACTGGAACACTTGGAATTTCACACATTTTATTTTGTTTATGCCATTTTAAATACAAGAAAAAAAAAATAAATAAAGAATGAAAATTTCTAAAATTATCTTCCTCAAACTCAAACTGAAAGCAAATCTCTAAAACTTGATAAAACCTGTAAATAATAATCAGTTTTATTGCCAGTTTTCTTTAGACAAGTCAAGGAATGGAAACATGATAAGTGATAAGAATGATAAATGATAAGAATGGTGACAAAGGTCAGTTTCAGTTTGTACAGGGGTCAAAAGTTAAAGTTGCCCCATTAATTTTTCTCCAGCTGTATGTGTGCTGAATTTGATGCTTGTATCATTATTTGAAGGATTGTTTCAGTTATCTGCTGCACTAATAAGGCAACAGAGATTGAACCAGCTGCTGTCTGTTACCTTAAACATGTTTGCACTCTTAAACAGCTAACAGACAGACCTGGCAACCTGAATTAAAGGAGAAATGCTGCTTTTAACAACCTAGACCTCATTTCTGACATAAAATACGGTCATTTACTCACCAATATAAGTTTGGTGTGATTAGAAGTCCATAGTTCAAACAACGTGTTCAGTTCAAATCTGAAGCAAACATTTTTCTTTTTCTTCTAAGGTGGATTAGACCTTTTCGTGGTACACAGCACAAACTACTGGACAGGAGGAACCTAGCAGTCAATGTATTTGAAAATGCAGCTCTTTCAACAAGACGTGTGGTGCCGTGACATGACAATCATCTGTGTCCAATCAGATTTCAGGGGAGTCCAGTGAAACCCCGGCCTCCACGCTAGCTCCACCCATGCCAGGAAGTGTTCAACATTTCCTGTTTCACTGTGACTGAGAATTCAGCACTCTCCGTTTGAGTGTGAGCTTGCCACTGAGTTCCCACGAGATTCCATGGGATCTCGTCTGTCAATCCAGGAAGTGTTTGACATTTGAACATTTCCTGTTTTACTGTGGACTTGAATTTTGGCACTTCCTGTTTAGGATGCCCTGTACCATGAGTGAGCTTCGTGCCGCTGCACAACACTTCGCTCATATTATGTACTTACATTGAACTTACTAAATAAAATCATGCATGCACACTTTTAATATACAGATGATTTGCCTCCCACTGCTGGAATGGCGTGTGAGTCCAGAATGTATTTCTCAACGTCCATTATTCAGTGTTGTTAGCTAATATTCATAGTTTCTCCAAAAATATTAGCCCTATCAATGTCCCGTTTTGCCAGTGTTCATCCTTGACCCAAAATACATAAGCATACCAAATGGAAAATGTCAGCTCTCCTCTGTTTGTCCGTAATCGAAGTTATACGCACACACGCAGAGGCCATTTGGATATTATAATATACATACCTTACAGATGTTCACACTGAAACTCCACTGTTTGTGTCAACAATCCTTTCTTGCAGTTTCTCTTTTTGTTTTACATACAACCCACAAAACAAAAGTAGAGAAGAAATTAATTTGTAAGAAAAATGTCAATCAAGAAATATGATGTGAAATAACTGTGCACTGACTCTGTAAACCATTAGCTAATCTTATTTATTTGATTAAAAAGCTGTAGAAGCTCCATCACATGAGTACATAACTTGGATGAACTCTATAAACTACTTAAAAAACACACACAGATCAGCTCTATTAGGATACAAAACCATTGCAGCATGTAGCAATATTCAAGAAATTAGCAATTAGTGTAGATAAAGGGGCAGCATGGTGGCTTAGCACTGTTGCTTCAGAAGGTAATGGGATCGCTTCCCACCTGTGGCCTTTCGGAGTGGAGTTTGTATGTTCTCCCTGTGTTTGCATGGGTTCCTCCAGGTGCTCCGGCTTCCTCCCACATCCAAAGACATGCAAGATAGGTGAATCTGGAACTTTAAATTGTCTGTAGGTGTGCATGCAGGTGAGAATGTGTTTGTTTGTCTATATGTGGCCCTGCGACAGACTGGCGTCCTGTCCAGGGTGTACCTGCCTCACGCCCTATGATTGCTGGGATAGACTTGAGCACCCCATGACCCTTAATTGGAGTAAATGAGTATAGACAAAGAATGAATGTAGATAAAGGGAGTATATTTGTACTACCTAGTAATGTGGCTGGAATTTTTGTCATTGAATACAAATTTATTCATTTTAAACTAACCACAGATGCAAGACCTGTCTGCTTAAACTCCTCATCAACACCACTAATGCAGAAACCATCCCTACTCAGACAAACTCAAAAATATGCTGCTCCAGCTGACTGGATCAGGTCAAATAACTGGGCTGCCATTATAGATGCAAGATTCTGTGGAGCTGGGTTCAGATCCAGAGTCGGTTTTTTTAAATGATTCTTAAACACCAACAGAGTCATTTTTTAATGTATAAACATGTGAAAAAGCTGATGTACTACCTAGTAATGTACGACTGACACTAAAATGGGGACACATCAGATCAGGAGGCTGTGTGATTGTACATAACTCTATGCAAGTATGGTTCTGATCAAAATCATATGCTCGAGAGTTGCACAGTCATTTTATGTTATGAGAAAGAAAGATTTTGACTCATCCCAGTAAGTGCTGCCATTACATCCAAGGCCATTTTGATAAGACACTTGTGAGTTTATCATGCTGCTAACCAGCGTTACCAAGTCAGACACAAACACTGAGGAATGTTTGCAGTCGTGCACAGATGGTCACGCTGTGCACTGGGACATTGTTCTCAATGTATCATAGAATAACTGCCCTGATTTTTCTCTACATGCACAGAGGCATAATGTCATCTGAGGGGTGGACAGACAGAATGATGTGGTGTTACTAGATGATGGCTCGTTGAATAAATACATTTTTTATTACAAATATTGTAACACTTGAACTTTGGTTGAAGTTGCGTGACCTAAGGTGACAACTCGTCTTTGGTACAAGGTCTCCTCTGAGGATTCTTGGGTACCACTGGAGTTGCTTTGTGTCGAACAAAGGCAGATTTCTGTGTGCATGATCCAGCACATAAGTGCCTCAGTGTTGGGACACCAGCAGATGCAGAAGGTCAAAGAGGATGCCTATGTTTCACCTGGCTGAAGCAGATAGATCATTACTTTCAAGAGGTGGGAATGGACTAGCTGTCTGCTGGTTGCCATGCAGGACCAAAGACGGTTCCGTCGTGTGGTGGTTGCAGTGATGCCTGGCACCAGGGCACAAACCCAAACTTGACCTGATGTATTTTGGTGGCACTTTACTTGGTGTGAATATGTTTTGGACCAAATGTTTAGTTTCAACTGTTTCAGATCAGTGGTGGAAGACCAGTAGCGGTTTCTGGTACAGGTGAACCGGACAGCCACCCAGGGCGGCATGATAAAGGCAGGGAGCAGGCTCTCATCTCCCCGTGCGCTATGCAGTGCTTTGGCTCTGGACAGAACATCCTGCTCCGCTCAGCGAGATCCTGCTGTCTGGCTCCAGAGCATCTCCTCTGGCAGTGCAAAGTGGTCTTATGACACAGCACAGAACCAGAACCAGAACTCTGCGCCACATTTCGCTGCAGATCATCCAGCACCAAAAGGAAGGAAGGACGAGGTAGGCAGCCAGTTGATAACATAAAAGGCATTTGAAATTGGACAGACAGAGTGTAAGAACAGGTTTGAATCTCACTGGAGAGGACAAAC
Organism: Thalassophryne amazonica; assembly: GCF_902500255.1. Lineage (NCBI taxonomy): Eukaryota > Metazoa > Chordata > Actinopteri > Batrachoidiformes > Batrachoididae > Thalassophryne > Thalassophryne amazonica. The sequence continues at coordinate 60,247,163 of NC_047112.1, read as the reverse complement.
TGCCCACTCGTGGAAAAAAAAGTGCAGAAAGGACAACCTACCTGTTTGTAAGGAGGGTTTAGAACTTGAGCCACATTCAAAATTATTAGCTGAAGTGACTTGAATCTGGCCTTTTTTGTGTGTGTGCCTGCATGTGACGCAGTGTACACTTGTTAACCCTCACCACATAACGTGGTTGTTCAATAAAATATATAATTAATTGAACAAAATATACAATTAATTGTATTGTATTTTACAGTATATTCTGTTTAATATTTAAACAACCGAGGTATGTGGGACAGAACTAGATTAAGATAGTAAAATAATAAAATTTGCTAAATTTTGTTTTCTTTGGGACAGGGGGGGTGCTTGGAAGGGGTCTTGCCTGAGGAGTAATTCAGTGTAGATCCGCCACTGTGGAAGACAAAGTGATTGGAGGGAAGGAGGATCACATGAGTGAAGAAAAATGAAACAAAAATAATGTTGGAACAGCTGATATCATCTTGGATAATGTACCTTTATCTTTTTACCTCACCTGCCTTTTGATGAGTCTTTGCAGAAACCTTTGAACACAATGACCAGGGAGGAAAAATAAAACAGATCTGGCCCTTTATCAGAACAATAGACCATAAAAACCATTTCACTAAGTGGTTCTGCCACCACTGCTGACAGCATGGCGATAAGAAAATACGTCAAAGTCCAAATACACTGGCAACAAAACACGTTTTCTTTACAGTGAGCACCAAGACACAGCCAATAAGAAGTAGTAAAAAGCACAACATATACGACAGAAACTAAGAATGTAGACTGACGCTGAGATTCTGAGCTCATGTTGGTAAGAAAACAGATCAGTCTGTGCTTTGGGGTCATATTGTGCAAAAGCAGTTTGTAAAGTAGCCATTTGCATTTAAATATGTTTGGGGTTTCATGATAAACATACTGAAAGTTGCACAAAATGTACGACTGTGAATGTAGTAAGTACGCTGCTATAAGAAACGTTAATTTTAAGGTGTACTCTATCTCCTCAAATCTTCAAACTATCTTCAAACCTTCAAACCTATCTTGATTTTCGCAGAGCATTTGATTCCATTGATGGGACTGTTCTCTGGGCTTCGTGGGATCCCCAAGATGGACATCATAGCCAGCCTATACACAGATACTGAGTGCTGTGCGGAGCGGAGGCAGAAACTGAGTTTTTCCCAGTGAAGACTGGCATTCATCTGGTATGTAACTAAAGTAATTGTGGCAACACTGATCAAGACTAAGATTCAGGCTTTTAACATCTTCCTGGACATGGTATCAGAAGTGTATCTGTATGTGGTGAAAGAACTGAACTTGAAGAGACATTCACTTGTCTCGGCAGTAACATACATGTCTCTGGGTCCTCAGCCTTTGAGATCAAGAGGCACCTGGGAGGACCTTGTAATGTCATGAGGTCACTGGACAGATGTGCTTGGTGGTGCCGATATCTTTACAGGCAAACGAAGGTCCAAGTCATTAGGCTCCTGGTGCTGCCTGTCTTGCTGTATGGTTGTGAGACTTGGACACTAACCAGTGACCTAAGATGATGACTGGAAGTCTTTGGTACTAGGTGTCTCTGAAGCATTCGTGGGTACCGATGGAATGACTTTGTATGGAATGAGCGGTTACTATGAGAGACCAGGATCAGGAGTATCACTTGCATTGTGAGGGAACGTCAGTTACGACATTTTGGCCATGTGGCCCGTTTCTCTATGCATGATCCAACACACGAGTGTTGAGGACCACAGGAAGTTGGAGAAGGCCATGGGGACACCCACGTTTTACCTGGCTGTGGCAAATAGATGGTTATTGTAGAGATGTGTGTACGGACCGGTTGTCTACTGCATTCACAACACCATGGAGCTGCCTTGGGTCCTGGATGACGACCACCCAGGCAAAGCACAGCACCAGCACATGCTCCCAAGACTTGACTTGACAGTTTTTGCAACACAATAATAATTTTCTGGTTTGAGCAGTTTATGGGTTGAGTGTTTAGAACAAAGCTAGTTCCACCAGTCAGACACAATATGGGACTGATCCTTGGATTAGTGGACAACCTGCTTTATAGATGACACTATCATCATATTCAAAATGTAAATCAGGTTGTAATCTTATGTTAAAGTTCAGGGTTAACTGAAGAGTTGGTGGGTTTGATACGGAGGGTTGAAAGATACATGATCAACACAATAAACCCAAAAACTGATCCATTTTGGGAAACCTTGGAACACACTGACCTCATTCATTTTAACATAGAAAAACAGAAACAGAAAACTGGTAACGGGGCAAAAGTACTAATACTGAAAGAACACAGGTGAAATATTTCCATTTATAGAGTCAACCCCTGATACACAACAGTGTCTTCTTAAACTCTTAGAAAGGAGTTGGCTTACGGAAATGATGCTGTTTTGTAGGGTAAAGTGCAAACCAGGGAGCTATAAAAAACAAAAGGAAAAAAAAAATCACAGATCCAGCGTGAGCAGGAACACGAGGATACAGATGTCTTTCATTTGGAATCTGGGTAAAAGGTCAGTGTGATGGAAGTGTATAAAAACAGACTGGTTCACAGATAAGAAAAAAAAAAGACCCAAATATCAGCATGTACAGACATGTACTTTTTCTATTACCTTTCACTTTATTTGCTGCCAAATATGCTGAAGGCCAAAAATGACGAATGTTTTCCACAAATCAGATGGAATGTTTGAAAGAAAATACAGAAAAAAGAAAATGTGATAAACACATTCAAAAAAGAAAAAAGTCACTGACTGTAATTACAAATGACTGCCTGTGTATAATTTGATTGAAGATGTTTAAACTCTTTAAAAGCATAACGCAATGCTAAAATACCCTCGGCTGTATGAGCATTGTGTTCTTTATCATTTTCACTTGCTTAATTGGTGTCCCAGTGCAAATGGTAAATAGACCGCATTTATATAGTGCTCTTCCATCTGTAACAGATGTGCTTTACAATGATGCCTCATATTCACCATTTCACATAAACACACTCACACACCGATGTCAGGGTGCTGCCATGCAAGATGCTCACTACACTCTGGGAGCAACTAGGAGATTAAAGACCTTGCCCAAGGGCTCTTAGTGATTCTCCGATCAGGCTGGGTTTTGAACTGAGGATCCTCTGGTCTCAAGCCCAACGCTTAACCACTAGACCATCACCTCCCCAGACTATATATATATATATATATATATATATATATATATATATATATATATATAAACAGCATTTTAAGTTTTAGAAGTGTTTATTCCTCACTAGCTTTTACATCATATATGAGAAATATGTTATATTTACACACAAACCCAGCGGTTTCAGAGCGGATTCTGCCATATTGAATTACCAGTCATAGAGAGACCAACCAGTGATGTCATGGTACCTCTCTACTCTGATTGGCTGTCAGCCTTGTTCCCAGCATGCTGACCTGCCCCCACCCCTCCAAAAAAAAAAAATGGAAAAAAGCTGATCTGCATGATTCATGGCATACAAATAGGAAACAGAATGTGACCTTTTGACCTCTTAAAATAGGTCAAGGTTAGCCATCTTTGAACTTGTCCAAGGTCTGTGCCCAAAGAATGTTCCCTTTGAATCTGAAGAACTTTGCAGTAATAGGACTGGACTTGTGCTGAACACAGACAGACAAGCGCAAGGCCTTTGTAATACCTGATGGAGATATTTTGGCCTAGGTAATTACATAAAATAAGTCAAACTAATGATATGTTTTTATATGGTGCTTGTGACTGATCTACGAAATTTTACAATGAACATAAACAGGGACCTTTTAAGAATCAGATCTGTTCTGGACTTTTTGTCTGAACTGTTTGTTTGCACTTTGTTTCATGCACTCTGTTACCGTTAGAATGGCATACCCAGTGGGTCACCCCTCTGAGTCTGGTCTGCTTGTGGTTTCTTCCTCAAAAAAAGAAAATCTCCAGGGGGAGTTTTTCCCTTACCACCGTCACATTTGTGCTTGCTCAGGGCGGTTGATAAGGTGACCCACATGAAGCTCCTTGGGGCAACTTTGTTGTGATTAACTATATAAATGTAAATAAACTGAAACAAATGGAATTCAACATTTATATCATCTCTGTGTGAACTGGATGGGTTAAATCTTTAGTTGCTAAAGTTTTTCTTTAAAGAGCAGACATTCAGTTAAATCTGGCAGCTCGTCATGATGATGTTTGACAGTTTGATTTTTCACCGGCTGGATGAACATTGCTGATCACAAACAAAATCCTGAGTACTTGCTGCTCTTGGAGAGCTGATGCAACACACAGGATGTGTGACAACATCTTCACCTTTCAAACATTAACCAAGTGCAGTCTAAAGACACCACCTTGTACGCCCGCTCACGTACTGCACATCTGCACATTTTAACAGTACGTGTTGTGATGTAACGGAGATATTTCGGGGTGATAGATGATGGAAAAAAGTCCAATTACATCATCTCTCGGTACCTCTCTAATGTGTGAGGTTTTCTTCAGGGCACAAATACTGAAAAGCTGACCAAATACATGATTTACCACCTTTATATCTTTGCACTCATTCTATGAAAACCCCAGAATTAGATAAAAGCATAGTTTTCTCCCTCTAATCCTTTTTATTTATATATTACCAAATCTCAGTGGACATCTTCTGATGGCAAAGCAAATCAAGCCCATACGCTGTATTATATCATTTACAGAGACCCAACATTGTTCATTATTTGAGAATGGTGCAAGGAGAAAAGAAACCTTTTTTATATAAACATGAGTCGCTTTCAGTCGCTTTAGTTCTGCAGCTCTTCCTATTACAATCACGCATTCATTCCAGTTTACTGGAAGCAACACTTACTGTAACTTCACCAAAGCATGTCGACATTCATTCAAGCTCAAGCTCATTTACAAACCAGACATTATGTTCTGAGAGGTCTGAGTCAGGACGCAACCTGCCCGGGCTCACGTCACACTAAGCGTCAAGGGCAGGAGGTTCAGGGAGACGTGTACAACAGCAGCATGCAGCGTGTGCACTATCCATACGTCACCTTCCATTATCATGCTTACACTATTGTCCGATAAAAGTCTCCCTGTGTCAAATCTGGAGTGCAAACAAAAATAAATTAACACTCATTTTCAGACAGCTGACAATAGCTGTTAGTTTTATCTCACTTTACTTTGTAATTTTGCAAAATTCAAAATAATCCAAACAGGAGAAGCAGCTCTGTTGTTTTAATGCGATGTCACGTATCCTCGTACCTCTGCCTGATATTTATGGTTGAAATGCTGAATGTGAGGTTGAGATTAAATGATTTATTACTTGGCAGTTTTTTTAATCTGCATTGACAAAATTTAATAGATATTTATGGAGTTATGTTCATGTCTGACTTGTTTTTTCTAATCGTGTTTTAGCTTTCTGGTTTGTAACAAAGTGTTCAATCTGTTCTTGACTGTTCGGTGCTTGTTAGTTTTCATCTTGTTAGTCTTCATTTTGCATGTCCACTTCGAGCTCGTTTGCTGTTAATTCTTCCAATTTAAACTCGTCAGTGTAATAAAATTCACTCGGAGAATGGTCCTCTTCATTGCTCATAATTTCTTTATTTGCTTTTTGGTATTTTTGCTTTTAAATTTCTTGTTTAATGAGGGACAATGCCAAATTTCTCGCTGTGAAAATTGGAAACAAAGCCGCAAATCTGATTCGTGATCCGGACCAATTGTCATTGTAACAGTCTGAGATGGAAAAATCTCAGATGGGAAATCAGCCAGACTGCACGTACTATTAGCGCCATATAGTAAAATAAATGACTGCATTGAGGAATTTGTAGAACATTTTGAAAAAATGGAAAATAAAGACAGCATCTCTAAAACATCCAGGCTACAGACAAAGTAACAACTTTAATCCTTTAGTATTCAGATGCATTCATCCTACTCAGATCATGTTTTCATACTCAATTTAGTGCTTAATATTAAAAGAGGATTTTATTTTGGCAGATTTTTAATCTGCCATCTGAGATGGAAAAATATAGCAGGTAGAAACCCATGTGACTCACATGCAACCAGCACACTCACAGTTCAAAGAATCTGTGACATATAAAGTGTGACATAGTACTTGCAATCAAAGTCTAAAATTTTTGTGGCAGATGCGGGATGTACTCTACTGTATGAACAGTTCCAATGAGTGGCACAATGCCCCTCCCCCCTTGATGGTGGACTGGACACTGACATGGACTCTCGTCAATTGTTGTGTTGTGTTCTGTACTGTAAACCTTTTGGTAGACTGGAATAAGCCATGGGTCACTCCTCTGAGTCTGGTCTGCTCGAGGTTTCTTCCTCAATATCATCAGAGGGAGTTTTTCCTTACCACTGTTGCCTGTGCGCTTGCCCTGAGGGGTTCGTAAGGTTAGACCTTACTTGTGTGAAGCACCTTGAGGCAGCTTTGTTGTGATTTGATGCTATATAAACTAAATAAAATGAACTGAATTGAAATCAAAGTTCTCAAAAACATAGAAATTATGAAAATAATACAAAAATAATATTTTCTAGTAATCATGTAAACAAACCCTTGGTAATACACCTGGGAGAAAATGAATCATGGCTGGTTACTGATACAAGTGGATTCTAAATTGCCTTCAACAGAATGATATGCTCAAAACATGAAATAAAAGTTATCAAAATAGATTTTCCCCCCAAAATCACAAATCCATGACCACCATGTCAAATCTCGTCTCACATCATGTAACAAATTTATTATGTATCGGCCCTATCAATTCCAAGGGTCTATTTGAGGCCATATCAAAACTACAACTGACTGTGAACAACCAACATCTTTTGCAACATTGCGTGATGATTTACCCTTTTTAAGAGTTTGATAATCCTCTCCTTTGTTTCAATTGACATCTCTCGTGTTGGAGCCATGATTCATGTCAGTCCACTTGGTGCAACAGCTCTCCAAGGTGTGATCACTCCTTTTTAGATGCAGACTAACGAGCAGATCTGATTTGATGCAGGTGTTAGTTTTGGGGATGAAAATTTACAGGGTGATTCCATAATTTATTCCTCAGAATTGAGTGAGTCCATATTTTTTTCCCTCTGCTTGGTCTAAAAAAGTAACTGTTACTGACTGCCACAATTTTTTTTCTTGATTTCTTATAGTGTTTCTTAAAGCCAGAAAGTTGCCATTTGAAATGACTTTAGTTTTGTGTCATGTCTGTGATCTGCTTTTTTTCTACAAAATTAAACAACTGAATGAACACCCTCCGAGACCGGTGATTCTATCATTTTTGCCAGGGGTTGTAGTAATCATCCAGACAAAAGATGCTGCCGCATATGGTATCTCTATGTCCACACGTAGTGAAACTATAGTGTCTGGGAAAAAAACTTTGACGTAGGGTCCAAGCACATAAGAACGATGACAATGATTGCATTGCATGTGAGTCAGAAATGTGTATTTCAGCGCCTGCCATCTGTGCTTCATCAGAACAACACGTGCACTGTGTCTGAGTGCGTGTGTGATTGTTGGATTTTGCTGTACGTAAAAAAAAAAAAAAAAAAACCCTGAGGGTTGAACTTTCCCCTACTTCTCACAGTGGCTCCCTCAGTGTCTCAGTGTTCTCCAACATTCATAATTTATGGTCACAACAGACAGACTGAAGCAGTCCCTGCCATAAACAGCAAGTTTAATTTCAATATGGTTCCACTGCGTTCTTTCTCCTCTGCACCTAAAAGTACAATTTGTTCAGACTTTACCAAAACCCTGCAACCAAAAATGCATTCAAAATTACTGTAAAAGTCTAACTTGTTTACATACAGTATTGTAGCGTATGAAAACCTGCTACCACAAATATGCAACATTTATGAATAAATACTTCTCTCACTAGTCTCCTTGTTGCACAGTCAATCAGTTTTTGACAAGTGCTGATTCCAGACATAATACATAGCACCACACTGCTGGCATTTCTTCATGACTGATGTAAATGAAGTTCAGGACCTACAGTATCCAGTGACTTGAAAATATTCATTATCTATGACTTGATTAAAGTGTAAAAGTGATGTTCTGTGTTAATATTCTTTATATTTATGGTCTCTGAAAATGGAGAGACTCTTGATGCAAACAGATGTGATTCCTAAATGCTTAACGTAATATTTTTAAAAGTCTGCACTCAAAGCACATCTTGGTGGTTTCTTTTCAACTACACTGTGGTGGGAAATAAAGATTTAGAGGATGTACAGCTTTTAATGTTAAATACCAATCTTGCTAGAAACTAACATAAACACAAACTCAAAAAAAAAAAAAATGACTGCTTTCATTGCACTGAGTGGCCGCTGCTGCAGATGTCCACGCCTCACTTCCGTCCTCTGAGGTCTGCCAGCCAATCAGGACAAGCACTATGTTATATAAACCTCACAAAGCAGCTCTGCAGCAGATAACATGCACAGACTCATCTGAATCCTTCCACAACAGACAAGATGACACCTCTTCTCCTCTTTATGGCCGTGCATGTGGCAGCTGGACTACCTGTTGAGAGAATAGCTGCAGGAGCCGGTGTGGTGAAATATGCATCCTGGGATGACGTAAACATAGTGGCTCATGGCCTTCTGCAGGTGGGACAAGGCCTGAGGGAGCATGTGGAGAAGACCAAGGCCCAGATGAAAGATGTCAATGCCAAGCTGAAAGTCTTCAACAGCTCAGTATCTGATCTGGGGAGAAAACAGAAGGAGCAAGACAAAGCTCTGAAGGCCAGGAAGGAGGAGGTGGAAGAGAAGGAGAAACTGGCAGCACAGCTGGCTGAGGAGGTGATGGCCAAAGTGAACGAGGTGAAGAAGGAGAGTGCGAACATTCACTCCAGAATGCAGAGGCTGGAGGAGAAGATGGTGGAAGTGCTGGCAGAGCCAAAAGTAGACAGCAACTCCAGTGTTCACTCAGCAGTCCCATTGGTCCAGGTGAGAGAGAGATAAATGTAAAAAATAAGAATAAAAACCCTCATTTGATTCCTGCCCATTTGTCTCTGCAGGACATTAGGTCTGAAATTAAAATCAGATTCATTCAAAGTGGTGTTTTTCTTTCTGGCTGTTTGCAGAGTTTAATGGAAGCTCAAAACAGACGCATTGACCAGCTGGTGGAGAAAATCAAACAACAACAAGACAAACTGGAGAAGCAGAGCCTGCACCTTCAGGCACTCCAGACCAAGGTACCTTAAACCACATTAAGGTTTACATGGGTGCACGATGTCTTGTGGTGATGTGGAACAATCTTGTAAACCAGATGTTCATAAAATCTGATTCTGTGGTTCCATCAGGTGGCAAAAAAGAGAGTGAAATCTCACCAACAGAGAGATGAAGAGATGGGACTGAGGGGAGAGCCAGAACCTGGAAACACTATGTCGAGTAAGAAAAGACATTTGTACTGTTGGAGATGTAAAAAAGCATGTGGTGCTAGTGCATGTGTAGACACTGTGTTGACCGTTGCCCTTAAATATTACATTCAAACAGTACAGTTCATGTTTATTCATTTTTCTTTTATTGTTTCAACACTAGAGGGTGCAAACTATTTGGAAGCATTTGGTGATATATTGAAGTCCACTTTTAGTACAGCATGTGATATTCTTCCAATAAATAACAACTCAAAACACAAGTGTTGCAAGAGTTTCAAAATGTTCTAGAGCAGTGCTTCAAGTTAGCCATTAATAATTTGCAGTACAGAAAAAAAGGAGTGACTTCTATGACATATCTCTGCCTCCGTGCCCAATAAATTATGTACAGTCCATCCAGAAAGTATTCACAGCACTTCACTTTTTCCACATTTTGTTGTTACACCCTTATTCCAAAATGGATGAAATTTATTTTTTCATCAAAATTCTACACACAACACCCCATAATGACAATATAAAAAAGCTTTTTGAAATTTTTGCAAATTTGTTAAAATACAAAACTAAGAAATCACACCTACCTAAGTATTCACAGCCTTTGCCATGAAGTTCAAACTTGAGCTCAGGTGCATCCCGTTTCCACTGATCATCCTTGAGATGTTTCTAACTGGAGTCCACCTGGGGTAAATTCAGTTGATTAAACATGAAATGGAAAAGCACACACCTGTCTACATATAAGGTCCCACAGTTGGCGGTGCATGTCAGAACACAAACCAACTCAAAGGAATTGTCTGTAGACCTCCGAGATAGGATTGTCTCGAGGCACGAATCTGGGGAAGGGTACAGAAACATTTCTGCTGCTTTGAATGTCTCAATGTGCACAGTGGTCTCCATCATCTGTAAATGGAAGAAGTTCTGATCAACCAGGACTCTTCCTAAAGCTGGCTGCCCAGCTAACTGAGCAATCACAGGAGAAGAGCCTAAATGAAGGAGGTGACCAAGAACCTGATGGTCACTCTGTCAGAGCTCCAGAATTCCTCTGTGGAGAGAAGAGAACCTTCCAGAAGGACAACCATCTCTACAGCAATCCACCAATCACGCCTGTATGGTAGAGCGACCAGATGGAAGCCACTTCTTAGTAAAAGGCCAAGGCAATCCGCCTGGAGATTGGCAAAAGGCACCTGAAGGACTCTCAGACCATGAAAAACAAAACTGTCTGGTTTGATGAGGCTTTGGTGTGAATGCCAACCATCATGTTTGGAGGAAACCAGGCACCATCCCTATAGTGAAACATGGTGGTGGCAGCATCCTGCTGTGGGGATGTTTTTCAGCAGCAGGAACTGGGAGACTAGTCAGGGTTGAAGGAAAGAATGAATGCAGCAATGTACAGAGACATCATGGATGAAAACCTGCTCCAGAGCGCTCTTGACCTCAGACTGGGGCGATGGTTCATCTTTCAGCAGGACAATGGCCCTAAGCACACAGCCAAGCTATCAAAGGAGTGGCTTCAGTACAACTCTGTGAATGTCTTTGAGTAGCCCAGACAGAGCCCAGACCTGAATCCCATTGACCGTCTCTGTAGAGATCTGAAAATGGCTGTGCACCAACGCTCCCCATCCAACCTGATTGAGCTTCACAGGTGCTGCAAAGAGGAATGGGCAAAACTACCCAAAGATAGGTGGACCAAGCTTGTGGCATCATATTCAAGAATTGAGGCTGTAATTGCTGCCAAAGGTGCATCAACAAAGTACTGAGCAAAGGGTGTGAAAACCTACGTACAATGGTGGGCACAGCTAACCAAAATGTTAGCTTCGATAACATTTAATCCGCAAACTGAAAAGTTATCTTTTTTAAAGCTAAACCGATAAACCCCTAGAAAATTTAGCGGAAGTTACAGATAAAAACTAAACTTTAAGCTATAACTTTCAGTATTCATTTCAGTACACTAGCAACTACTGACTCAACAACAAGCCAGCGCTTCTGTGTCAGATTAGCTTTCTCTCAGCCAGAGACCTAGTGATGGAAGACAAAGAGGAATAAAGACAGTTTCTCTTTACACCATACAGACTTGCCGGCATATCACGCAAGTCATCAACAAGCATACAGCTTTAACTTATGGTTAAAATTTTAACCAAAAAGGAAAAATGTGTGTGTGTGTGTGTCCAGACAAGTTATTTAAATTGTCACGTCTGGCGTTTTATAAAGTGAAAATATCAGCTATATGTTTTAGTTTTAAAGTAATGCACTAATTTTGAAGGTTTTAGTGTTTGGACACACATGCTGCAATGCATTATGGGTAATGTTACACGACAGGAGAAATGCATTGAGACTCTCTGATCAGGCTACACTTTAAGCGCTGCACACGGGCAACAGCATTAAACTCCTTGTATATTGTGCCTAAAACTCTTGTGAATATATTCTCTTGGTTTATAGATGTTATTGTGTTTGTTTTATGCCAGAAGATCAGGTTGTGTGAGCCACAATTGCTTCCTGATCATGTCATTCTGGGGGAAAGTGAAGTTTGCTCTTTAATGTCCTGCTTATTTTCCTTTACAACACTGTTTGTCCTCTTTGTTCCAGAGTTATATATATATAAAATGTCTGAAATTCGGTTTGCGTTTATTTAATTCCCCACAGCTTAAACGTAGCAGACATGGATCATTTGGAATATTTGTTTTAGTAAGTTTTCAGGGTCTCAGCTATAGAAAGAATGGGGCGAATCTTTGCTGTATTTCGCAGGTCGAAGAAAGCAGTCCTCATAATATCTTTAATGTGGAGGTCAAAGGACAACATAGGATCAGTGTGTTCAAGAAAACCAAGGTGAGAATGTGGAGCCAGCATTTAGTTTTACTGACTATGTCTCGTTTTTAAACCCATGGTAGTAAGAAAGGAAAATTTCTGAAATGACAAATGCTAAATTTAGCACTTTTTACTTGTGGAATAATGTTCAGAAAAGTGTTAATACAGCTGTATTCCTTTTGAGCTGGCAGTCAAATATTTCCTCCTGATGTTTTCCAAACTGACAAGAATATAAGAAGTCACCTTTGCCTTCAAACTTTCAAAACTTGACTTGCTGGCAGAGCAAATTGCAGTCAGTCCAAAGATCACACCAATCACACCGACTGTATGCTCCTGCTAGTGTCCCCTTTAACTTCAAAATAACTGATACGTTACCTGCCAGTGTGTAACATACCTTCAGAGATAAACCAGAGTTCAGCTACAGGATGGTCATTTACAGAGTGAAGAAGTATGTCGCAGCAACACCACAACCAGATTTCACAGTATTATGTGTGGAAAGGAAATGACACGAGCTTCTAAAGTCAAGTTCACCAACGATGACCAATCACCAATCCTAACCACTCAAATCACTTCACCTTCATAGGCCCAATATGAATGCCAAATCTGATTAAAACTGGATTAGGTGTTCATATCTTGTGAAAATTCATACAAACAGACACCTTGGTAGTCACAAGAGTGTACTCCTCTGACGGTGGCAGTACTAAATAACTGTTTTGCTGAATTCTATGTGGCGTTCCTGTGTTTTACCCTGCCTCATGCCCGATGACTGATGGGATAGGCTCCAGCCCCCCGTGACCTTTAATTGGAGTAAGCACTTATAGAAATTGGATGATTTCTGCTTTGTGATTTCTTGCCAGGTTTGGCCAGGGATTGCCACGATTTATTTGTTCAAGCTCAGCGACCCAGTGGTGTCTACACCATCCAGCCTGAAAACTCCCAACCCTTCAATGTCCTGTGTCAAATGACACCAGGTGAGCAAACTGAACTGCTTCAAAGTACACATAGCCCCACACATATGGGGAAAGCCTCGGTATACTTCAAGCACATAATTGTCAGAAATTGCATGTGAGGAGAAAGTTTACTGGAAACAAAGGGTGATCAAATGATGCTTCACACACAAATTTTTCCACTGCAGCATGCATAATTTGCAAAATTATTCAGTGCAAATATGCTAATGAAAACAATTCTAGCATCCTCATTGTAAGCTTTTCTCTACTGTGTCTGCATCACAGAAGGTGGGTGGACCTTCATCCAACAACGTCACGATGGATCCCAGAACTTCAATCAGCTGTGGGATCAGTATAAGAAAGGTTTTGGCAATCTAAAAGGTGAGTACTGCATTTTATATATATATATATATATATATATATATATATATATATATATATATATATACACGAGGTCTGTGAGAAAAGTATCCGACCTTTTTATTTTTTTCAAAAACTATATGGATTTGAATCATGTGCGCTTGCATCAGACAAGCTTGAACCTTCGTGTGCATGCATGAGTTTTTTCACGCCTGTCGGTTGCGTCATTCACCTGTGGGCAGGCTTTGAGTGAGCACTGGTCCACCCCCCTCGTCGGATTTTTATTGTTTAGGAATGGCGGAGCGACTGCCGCTTTGTTCCATGAAAATGTTTTCAGAAACTCTGCCAGACAGCCAGATGGAAACCATTTGGAAAATTCAGATGGCTCTCGGTGAAGATTCTATCGGTATCACACGGACCATTAAAACTGGATTAAAAATGGCCCACGGCGGCGGAGGGTGCACCGTGCCCCGAGCGGCCATCGACAGGCTGGAATGAGCAGATCACTTCCAAATTTAAGGCTCTGTTGATGCAGGACTTCGTGTGACTAGCAGTTTCAGAAGAGGTCGGGATCAGCACTTTATCGGCACATTCCACTGTTAAAGGAGATTTTGTAATGAAAGACGTGCGGACGGATTCACGCGTCGAGACACAGCCGCTCATGGCACGGGACAAACAACACCTTCGTGTTGGAAGTCTCACAGGACAAGTTGGAACATGCCCAGCTGTTAAACAATTTCTCGGATACTCACTCGACTGAAAAGCCACCGAAAGCCGTCTGAATCTTACGAATGGTTTCCAACACGGAGGTGTTTTTTTTTGTTGAGCACGTCGGCTCCGTGCTGACGCGCGAAATCCTCTGCACGTCTTTCATTACAAAATCTCCTGTAACAGTGGAATATGCCGCAAAAGTGCTATGTCCAGCTCTCTTGCCATTTCTGTGGTAGTCACCGATGTCCCGGATCAACACAGCGTTCAGTTTAGAAATGATCCGGGTCGTTTCCAGCCTGTCGATGGCCCGCGCGGTGCGCTGCGCGCCCTCCGCCGCTGTGGGCTGTCTTTAAAAAGGTTTTAACACTCCTTAATCCGTGTGACGCCGACAGAATCTCCACCGAAATCCATCTGAATCTTTCGAATGGTTTCCAACTGGCTGTCTCTAACAGTTTCTGAAAAAAAATTCATGGAGCAAAGCGGCAGCCTCTCAGCCATTTCACTGACAATAAAAATCCGACGAGGGTGATGGACCAGTGCTCACTCAAAGCCTGCTCACAGGCGAATGACGCAACCGACAGGCATGAAAAAACTCACGCATGCGCACGAAGATTCAAGCTTGTCTGATGCAAGCGCACATGATTCAAATCCATATAGTTTTTGAAAAAAATAAAAAGGTCAGATAGTTTTCTCACAGACCTCGTATATATATATACACACGTTTCAAAAAAGTTGGGACGGGGCAACAACAGAGTGGGAAAGTTGATGAATGCTCAAAGAACACCTGTTTGGAACATTCCACAGGTGAACAGGTTAATTGGAAACAGGTGAGTGTCATGATTGGGGATAAAAGGAGCATCCCCAAAAGGCTCAGGCGTTCACAAGCAAAGATGGGGCGAGGATCACCACTTTGTGAACAACTGCGTGGAAAAAAAAGTCCAACAGTTTAAGAACAATGTTTCTCAGCGTTCAATTGCAAGGAATTTAGGGATTCCATCATCTACAGTCCATAATATAATCAGAAGATTCAGAGAATCTGGAGAACTTTCTACACGTAAGGATGAAACTGACATTGAATGCCCATGACCTTCAATCCCTTCAGGCAGCACTGCATTAAAAACCGACATCATTGTGTAAAGGATCTTACTGCGTGGGCTCAGGAACACTTCAGAAAACCATTGTCAGTAAAATCAGTTTATCGCTACATCTACAAGTGCAAGTTAAAACTCTACCATGCAAAGTGAAAGCCATACATCAACCACATCCAGAAATGCCACCGACTTCTCTGGGCCCGAGCTCATTTGAAATGGACAGACGCAAAGTGGAAAAGTGTGCTGTGGTCTGATGAGTCCACGTTTCAAATTGTTTTTGGAAATCATGGACGTCGTGTCCTCCGGACAAAAGAGGAAAAAGATCCATATTATTATTATTATCCAGATTATCCATCCAGATTATTACTAGCGCAAAGTTCAAAAGCCAGCATCTGTGATGGTATGGGGGTGTGTTAGTGCCCATGGCATGGGCACTAACACATCTGTGATGGCACCATCAGTGCTGAAAGGTACAACCAAGTTTTGGAGCAACACATGCTGCCATCCAAGCAACGTCTTTTTCAGGGACGTCCCTGCTTATTTCAGCAAGACAATATCCAAGCCACATTCTGCACGTGTTACAACAGCGTGGCGTCATAGTAAAAGAGTACAGGTACCAGACTGTCCTGCCTGCAGTCCAGACCTGTCGCCCACTAAAAATGTGTGGTGCATTAAGAAGCGCAAAATACAACAATGGAGACCCCAGACTGTTGAACACCTGAAGTCGCACATCAAGCAAGAATGGGAAAGAATTCCACCTACAAAGCTTCAACAATTAGTGTCCTCAATTCCCAAACGCTTGAGTGTTGTTAGAAGGAAAGGTGATGTAACACAGTGGTAAACATACCCCTGTCCCAGCTTTTTTGAAACGTGTTGCAGGCATCCATTTCAAAATGAGCAAATATTTACACAAAAACAAAAAAGTCTATCAGTTTGAACATTAAATATTTTGTCTTTGTGGTGTATTCAGTTAAATATAGGTTGAAGAGGATTGGCAAATCATTGTATTATGTTTTTATTTACATTTTACACAACGTCCCAACTTCATTGGAATTGGGGTTGTAAGTAATGGGCCCCTTTGGTATAGCACCTGTAAATAATCCGTTTAATTGCCAGTTTGCTTCAGATAAGTCAGGGGATGGATACATGAACATTTCCAAGTCACTGAATATTTTTTTGGACTTATTTACATCAGTTATAAAGAAATACAAACAGTATGGCACTCTATGGTAAATTTGTGTGGAGCAGACAGTTCTCAAAACTGAGTGACTGTGCAAGCAGGAGAAGAGTGAGGAAAGCCACCAAGACACCCAGATGAAGTTACAGGCTTCTGTGGCTGTGATTGGAGAAATTGTGCACACTGCATGTTTTCTAGTTTGTATCCCGAGTTCTATAGCTTCATTGGGTTTAGGTGATTTTATTTGTAACCGTAGGTAGATTTGTCTTGCAGCAAACAGAAAGGGGTGTCCATGTTAGTCAGACACAACAATAATAAAAACACTTGAAGCAGCAGGACCTTCATGGCCGGGACGACGGTGGGGATCGAACCCACGCGGCTCGCACAAAAGACCATTCCTCTACCAGGTCAGCCAAAGGGGAACTCCCCATTAGCCAAGCTAGTGGGAACGTCTTTTCAATTGGGACCCGGGACTTTCATCCTGCTACACACTGAAAACACTAATAAAGAACATATGCAAAACAAAAGCGTAACACAGATACAACCAGGCACTCACAAGTTTACTAAAAGACTAAAAACAGGCAACAAGAGAAACCACTAAAAGACAGCCAACATAAAATCGATGTGCAAAATCCAAATAAATAAATATGTGCAATCCCTGCTAAGATTTATTCAAGTGGACAATTGCTGCTGGAATAAAGCTGCTCCTGTAGCGTTTTGTCCTACATCTTGGGACTTTGAACCTATGACCAGAAGGTAGGAGCTGGAATTCGCTAGCCAGAGGACGGAAATCATCACTTGTGATGCAGCTGACTATCTGCTGTAACTGTTTGGTGTACAGGGATTCTAAACTCAGCTGCGACTCACCACTCAACCGACTGGACCATTTAATAATCTGACCCAGTCTGTTCTAGTCCTTCAGTGTCAGACTGCCAAACCAGGCAGGAACAAAGGTGAGAGCACACCCCTTTGTGGCGAGCCAGTAGAAGAACACACTTGACTTTTTAACAAATAGAACACAGAACAGTTCTACTTGTTAAAAAGTCTAATATCCAGCCCACAAGATTATTGCTTAGTTTAAAATGTTCTAAAAGCCTTTTGGTTAAAATAAAGGGTTGAATTGTGTTAAAACCTGAGAAGTCAATAAATAAAAGCAGTGCATGACACCCACACTTCATTTTGAAGTGGTATAGAGGAGGAGTTTCTTTCACCAAATCAGTCTGACAAATTGTAGCTGAACGTTCAGGTCTTCTTTTTAAGAAAATAAGAACCAGTGGCCTAAGGTGATGACTAGATATCTTTGGTACTATAGGTTTCCTTGCAGAATTCTTGGGTAACAGCCGGAATGACTGTGTCAAAAGGTTACTTAGTGTGAATAAAATGAGTATTACATACATTATGAGGGAATATCAGCAACAAAACTTTGGCCATGTGGTGCCTTTCTCTGGGCATATTCCAGCATGCTGGTGCCTCAGTGCTGAGGACCTCAGTGGATGGAGAAGGCCAGGGTATGCTCATATTTCACCTTGCTGTGGCAGAATGGTTACTTTCGAGAGGTGGAGATGAACCAATTGTCTGCCTGAATGGTTGCCATCCAGTACCCAAGGCAGTTAGTTATGTAATGTGTTGGACACAGCAATGTGCGTCGACAGTGCATACTCCCAGACCTGACCTTGCTCTATTGCTCTTTGCACTTCAGTGAGTTTGTTTCTGCTCCAGGTAGTGTGACATTTTCAACAAGTTTTGTTGCCAGGTGTGAAAAAAATAAAACATCTGTGGCTGAGATCACTGGCATTGCAGAATATCACAATCCTCGTTCCACCTCACAAATGTTCATGTTTCTCTTCTGTCAGGTGAATTTTGGTTGGGCTTGGACAACATCCGCTCCATTTCCAGACAAGGCGAGTATATTCTGCAGGTGGAAGTCGCCGATTGGACAGGAGAGGAGCACCAGGTTCAGTATCGGTTCCAACTTGATGGAGAAGAAAAGAAATACACTCTCCATCTGGAGCAAGCTTCTTCAGATGGCATTCTGGACATACCTCTGTCGACTGGAGCTTCTGGACTTCCCTTCTCCACATCAGACCAGGACAACGACCTCAGTGATGACAAAAACTGTGCTGAGCTTCTCTCAGGTATGACACTCCACTGAACTCGTCTTTAAACTGTCCGACAGAGAGAAAAAACATAGGTCTTACAGCATGCTATGTCCTTACAGGGGGCTGGTGGTTCAGCAGCTGTGGTGAGTCCAATCTGAACGGCAAGTATCACAAAAGACTGAGACTGTCCAGCAGACAGGGGATGTTCTGGAACTCCACAGTGGGACACAAACCTTTGAAGAGCACTCTCATGAAGATTGCACCGACCACAATAAAGCAATGAGTCCCAGAGGATGTAGCATTTTTCTGCACCAGTCATACTTTAAAACAAGAACATATGTATAAGCAGCGTTTTATCTTGAATGTATTAGAAGCACAAAGTAAAACTTTCACATGGTTAGCTTCAGTATAAACACAAATGTTCACTCCTGATCACACACTGGATCATCTGATATTTCTATGCTATATAATTCATCATGTCGGTCATATTGACTGGTTTAACATAATTCCCCTTTATAAGGGATGTATTTTTTGTTTTATATCTTAATTACTTCTCATTACATCATGTTTTTTACATTTCTGTGTATTTTTCAATCAAATGGATGAAAATAAAGTTTTATAAGCTTTAACACATCCTGAATCATTTATTAATGACAGACACACAACCTGCAGGCTGCTGAATCACAGTAAAATATATGCACTTAAACAAAAAAACAAAACTGACTTTGCTATTATTTCTTTTGCACACCTTCTCAACCAGCCTCCAGTGACACAGCTGTATTTGTATTCAGTCAAGTCCATAAGTATTTAGACAGTGGCAATTTTTGTCCTTTTTCCCCTCTGAACACCACTAGTTTAAATGGAAAGATGTGAAATTTCAGCTACCATTTGCAAAAAGACATATGGGAGAGTAAAGCCTAGAACTGATTTGTTTTGTTGTATTAAAATCCTTCTCTGGTCCACTGAACCATGAAGCTGTGAATGCCAAAATTTG
Organism: Thalassophryne amazonica; assembly: GCF_902500255.1. Lineage (NCBI taxonomy): Eukaryota > Metazoa > Chordata > Actinopteri > Batrachoidiformes > Batrachoididae > Thalassophryne > Thalassophryne amazonica. The sequence continues at coordinate 60,227,635 of NC_047112.1, read as the reverse complement.
CCCTATCCCCATTTTCTCATCACAGCCACAGAAGCCCCTTAACTTCTTCAGTTATTACAAGTGCCTTGGTGGCTTCCCTCACTAGTCTCCTTCTTCCAGTTATTCAGTTTTTGAGAACTACCTGCCCCAAATATTTACCACAGTAACAAATTGTTTGTATTTCTTGCTGGTTGATGTCAGGTCCAAGACATACTCAGTGACATGGAAATGTTCATGTGTCCATGGGAAATCGTACCACTGCCCAAATACATATGGACCCAACTGTACAAGGGGCGACTGAGAGGTTTTGAAGCTAACCCAGAGAAAGTAGGGCATGGCTCTCCATCTTTTGTTTTCTGTCAAACCAACATTTCTCAGCATTGCACCAAGTGAGCCAAAACTTCACTCATTCTCAAGAAATGTTGGTTTCTAAGAACACAAACTATTGAGAACCACACCCTAAATTCTCTGGGTCAGGCTCAAAGCTTCACAATCGCCCCTCGTATGTACTGCTACATCCCAAGACTGTTGAACTGGTTGTATATCTTGGTTTTGATGTAAATTTATTCCCAGTGTGAAAATCTTTCCATGTGCATTCTATCACTTCCCCAGTCATGAAAAGTCCCATACAGTGGTGTTTCGCTGTCATGTGCCACCTTCCTAATTCTCCAGTAGTGATGCAGCACAGACTCTTCGTGACCTCACCCTGTATCAATCGGTTAATAAAGCAAGTTTGAACTTTTCTAAATTGAAAGATCAAGATCTGAACTGCAATAATGTGTAAATGTATTGTTGGATTTTTTTTTGGCTGACATAAATGTGTTTGGCACCACTGCCACCTGCTGGGATTAAATATAAACAAAAAAGGATGATGTTTAGGAAAAAGATTCCTGCAACAGAATTCAAAATCTGTTTGATACTGTCTACATATGTCCAGTAAATTCCATCCATCATTTTTGTTAACCAGCTTATCCCAGTGAAGGGTCACGGGGGGCTGGAGTCTATCCCAGATTTCATTGGGCAACACCCTCAACAGCCTGCCAGTCTAAACAATCACGTCAACATACTGCACCATAGCTGTCAGAGTACTTATGAACCTACATGTTTTCTAACCATCTTAAGCCAACATCTTGGTCCATTTTGTCTGTATTCTGTAGGAATCTGCCAAAACAGCATAAAGCACTGGTTGACCAACATTTATGGGCTACAGGGGTTGATTTGCCATCACCCTGGTATATGAATTACAATACCCACAACCTCAGAAAACCACTGTGGGTCCTGACGAGTAAAACCTCACACAGACCTGTGGTCTGGAAAATAATCTGGCACAGCCAGGTGTTAAGCCCCACGACCTGCTCCCAGATAAGTGCTTGACTAAGTGAGTGAGTGCGTGAGCCAGCCAGGTGTTAAGTGAACATGTGCATTTCCTGGTCCAGTTGCTGGAATCCTCAGCAGAGGCACCTACTTTCTCGACAATACGGGAGAAAGCGTGAAAAATCATCACATCTGTCTCACTAAGAAGTAACATACTTGACAAACATTGTCCTGATGACCCAAACATTGAAGACATCCAATCGCTTTACCTCACTGCTTAGCATCATCGGGATTCTGTAGACTTGGTTCTTTGCCCTACAGTAGATCTCTGTAGCACCATCACTGCTCAGCAATGTCGTGATTCCTTCATCTCTTCCCAGCTAGTAGAGAGGTTTGGAGCCTCGGATCACGCACTTCAGCGTGAGCATATAGGCACAAATGTGAAGATGATTCCAGAACTTGGACTTCTGCTGACACTTTTTGCATATTTGCCATTTGTTAAAGCTGCAGTGTGTAATATTGAAGGGTGTTTATTTGCAGCAATGTAAAACAGCGTTCATAACCATCTGTTCATTAGAGTACCTGTAACAATGAATCAATGCATTTTTCATAAGCTTAGAATGAGTCCTTCATATCTACCTGGGAGCAGGTCCACTCATGTTGCACCACTATGTTGATACAGTAGCCCAAAAGGGACATACTTACTGTCATATTTTGCAGCATGACTGAAGGAAAAAGGAGGAATCTGTGGTTGCTCCCAAATCCACTGTCTGCTGGTTGTTAGTAAAAACATGAAAGTGAAAACATGAAGGGAAACAAAATCATGACTGGCAACAGCATAATGCAATGTGCAACCCCACCACCACATGACACTAAATCCTACACAATGTAGCTTTAACCTTTGAGGTCCCTGACCAATGACAAGAATCAAAGGCATCCAAAACAAGCATGGTATCATTAAAACATTTATTTTTGTAATAATTTGTCCTTTTTTCTTTTTGCATAAGTGCAAAATGCACCCAAACAGCCACCTGAGGGAAGTCTACATCTTTAAATAAAAAAACAAGCAAAGTGTACATTTATAGTACAAAATTTTCTTCTTAAAAAAATTGCAGTTTGTGTATAATATATATTTATAATCTCAAATTTAAACAAACCTTAAATGCTCATAAAGTAAAACTTACTAAATGAAAAATAAAAATACTATACCCTAGAATTTAAAGCTGAGAAAACTTGAGACCCTGTTTTCATTTGTGTGTCATAAATATACATATTTATATGCAAGTCTCTACGTAGTCTCTGTGCTAGTGTTTGTCTAGACAATCAAAGTTATTGCAAAGTAGTTAAGTTCTACTATAAAACATGGGGTGGGGAGTAATAAAAGCTTCTTTCTGCTTTTTGCTTCATAAATTATTAAAAAAAATCTTTTACATCCCTTTATAATTTACTAGAATCCCTGCCTTCACAAAGGTTTCTATTTCACAAAGTGTGTGCATTCAACAGTTCCACAGAACAATCCAGAAATCCAGGTTTGCTTTTTAGCAAGAACACACATTTCCCTGACTTTTTTTTTTGTTTGTTTTTGTTTACTGAAATTTACACCACAATGCTGCCCAGAGCTGCCTGTCAGCGTCGGTACGGGTGGAAGCCCTGTACGTTATGGTTCTGCCCTCTGCCGAATGCGCTGGTGGCAGGTTGAGGGGCGGCGGCAGGTTGTGCTGTGGGAGCTCCATATGAGGCCGCTGGCTGTCCAGGGTCTGCAAAGCTGTGGCTGAACGCGCTCAGGTCCTGACTGTACCCTGAGATGGACAAGAGATGGGACAGATCAGGTAAGAGAACAGCATTTTGTCACCAATGTCACCAGAAAGTGTTCAGGAAAAATGTTTGTGTGTGTTAAATTGTCAACATATTTCAAACGGTTTACATTCACTGCAGTATTAAAGCAGCATTAGTTTTTGACGCCATCTAGTGTTGAGGTTTCAAATCACAACTACCCCAAAACTGAACCATGCCCTTCTTGTACAAAGCATGTGCTCATGTGCATCTGTCAAACTTGAACTGGAGACTGACACAGTAGACAGTACTGCACTGACCGGCATGATGATTAGAAATGCAGTAACTGTTGTACTACGACACTGATCAGAAATCTTCTCAGACTATGAAACAGGGATTAATAAGGTAGCCAGTCTTGCTTTCACAGAGGTTCAGCAATGTCTGGCAAGCTAAAGTTACTGAATGATAACGCACATACATGATGAATGAACTAGACACCACTTATCCTGATCTAGTGTCTGTTCTAAATAATACGATAAAGTGGGATGAAGGACTAAAGTCCAAGTTCATGCACAAACCTCTCTGGCTCTGCTGTACAGGGAAAGACACCTGGGGGTGCATAAACCTGCAGCTCATGCAAATATATAGATTTTCCTGTGTGATCTGAACCGCATCCTTTTTGAGAAGAACAATTGCATTTGTATAATGCTTTTCCATCCAGGAGATACTCAATGTGTTTTAAAATGACTGCCTCACATTTACTTCCCCAGCCCAGGCCAGGACCCATTTTTATAGCTGGGTAGACTGAGACAATGCAGATTAAGGGTCTTGTCCAAGGACACACACAGGTAGCTTGAGCAAGATTCTAACCCAGGTCTACATATTGGCAACAACAATCAAGTTACACTATGTTCAGCTTCTCCAATTTAATTTAATTTAATTTATTTCTTATATAGCACCCATTCACAATAAAGTTGCCTCAAGGTGCTTCACACAAGTAAGGTCTAACCTTACCAACCCCCAGAGGAAGCACAGAGGTGACAGTGGTAAGAAAAAACTCCCTCTGATGATTTGAGGAAGAAACCTCAAAACGACCAGACTCAAAGGGGTGACCTTCTGCTTCGGCCATGCTACTGACACAAATAACAATATAAATATACAGGAAATTTTGGAAGTCCATGCTGGTGGATGGGACAGGAGCCCAGCAGAAGAAGACGCCCACTTCCATCTCTGGATGTAGCCGCACCTCAAACAGAGAGAAAAAAACAGAATCAGGCTTCCAAAAGACAACAAATACAGCATAATTTGTCAGCATTAAAGAACAAGAAAAACAGAAGAAATACTAAGGTGATCGCTGGCCACTAGCCCTAAGATTCACTAAAAGACCCAGAATTTAGATAAAGTTGAGGCCATGGCCTGCTCCGTTTCCAAATAAAATGAATTTAAAAGGGTAAAAAGCATAGTAACATACAATGCCACTATGCTAGCCAAACAAAAGGGAAAATAAGTGCGTCTTAAGTCTGGACTTGAAAGAATCTACAGAATCTGACTGTGTTACTGATGCAGGGAGATCATTCCACAGAACAGGGGCACGATAAGAACAAACAGAATCCTATAACTCTTTCAGAGTCATGGGTGTCTTAATGACTTCCCTCATGAGTCTCCTTCTTGCAGTCATTCAGTTTAGAAGACTGTCTACTCCAGACAGATTTACCATAAAGAACCATACTGTTTGCACTGCGTAACAACTGGCGTGAATGAAGTACAAGACACACAGCGATTTAAATATTAATATTTGAATCCCTGCTTCTGGAAAGAAAACCTGGTGTTTCACTTGTCATGTTCTTTTGTCATTGGTTATATATATCTAGAGACTTCCAATCCAATACTTGTATTTCCTAGATTTTGCACTTGCACAGAAACATACTACAAACACATTAAAAATAAAATCTATTAAATATCAATTTATTTAGTTTATATAGTGCCAAATCACAACAAAGCTGTCTCAAGGAACATTATACAAGCAAATCAATCCATTGTGCATGGTTACCATGAATTAAAGGGGGTAGAGGGACAAATCACCTTTAATAAAAGGTACTCCTTTCTGTTTTATGTTTTTTCCCAAAGTTAAGTAAATCAATGTCTTATATTTCATATATTGTCCCTCAGTTCCATTTAGCACAGAAGTGCAGTAGTAAAACTAGGACACTCAGCGCAATATAGAATGTTTAAGTTGTTAAAAATATCCATTATTATTATTAATAATATTCTTATTAGTAGTAATAGTAGTAGCAGTAGTAGTTGTGCAAAATGTCTTCAAAAGTGGCCCTTTACTCTCTAAGGTCATTGGGGGGTCATTGTCTGTTCCCACTCCTCATCCACTGCCTATTCCCAGATCAGACAGTAGCAGTCTCTGAGCAACAAGAAAACCCACACATGTAATAATATTATGTAATATGTAAAGCGCCACAATAAAACATTTCCATCATGTGCAATCCAAGAGAAACACATGCGGTGCATATTTGAAGGAAAGGAGAATATATATATATATATATATATATATATATATATATATATATATATATATATGTATGTGTGTGTGTGTGTGTGTGTGTGTAGTTATTACCCCGGGGGAGCTGCCTATTTTAGCATCACCACTGTGCTCTGAAATAGTAAACACACTGTTGATTATGTGTGTAATTAAAATACAGGCGTGTTGCATATGTTGAGGTGTGTTGCAGGTGTGCCAGTGCAATAAAATACTTTTAAGACATTTGTGCCCTGTGGTGAATGCTGACCTGTGTGTGCGCCTGCTCACTCCAACACCACACAAGTGAGAGGGAAATGTACAGAGATCTAGAGAATCCGATTTCATTCTTCCGAAATCAGTTGATAAGAAAAAGGCTTCTGCCGCTCCAGGAACATCACTGAAATATGTTGATCTTTGACCAAATTTCATTCTAAATGTGGCTAAAAATTAACTTACCACATCAGGCAAGACATGAGCATGGAACACTAGTCTGACAACACCTTTCAACCTACAACGTTGAGCAGACAAGCGCTACTGCCAAGCCCTTGACCTGACTTACTTGAGGACCAATAACACCATTGTATAATTCTAAGATCAATTTCTATAATGCAACAATTTCATTATACATTTTCCCTGTCTTCAAACAGCATTCCTTCAGTGAGCCCTTTTGTATTGGAAATAATTATCTATTACTGAATGTGTTATCCACTAAGCAAGACTAAAAGGAAAGACCATTTCAGGTACAGTTAAGTAGCACTACTTCCTGGGGTTCATTGATGAAAACAATCCCTCCCAAGATAATCTTGAAAGATAAATGCAACAAGTGTTCAGCTCAGACACTGGATGGCGCCATCTCCCTGCAAACATACAAGTAAATTGATGTGCTGATAAAATTAGCTAGTGCATCTAAAGCCCCTTTCACACTGGCGTATTCGTAGAGCTGCGTATTGCAGCGTTGTGTTTCATTTAAGTACGCCCGAAATGCACGTGTACTCAGCCTTTTTCCGTGTTCGGAAATCTGCTTGCAGCTGCATGTGTTCACTTTTTAATGTGCACACAGTCACGTGTACCTTCCCGCTATTTAAAACCAGTTCACTCTGCCGGCTGTGCAGAACACGTCACTGCGCTTGGAAAACAGTGGACTGTATCATGAGGGTTTTACAGTTGCATCACTGCCAGGTATGTAGCCAAAGCTGCTATTTTCTGCCTCTGTGGAAGTGCACTCTGTTCTCTACTGCACAGTGTGGTGCGGCTCAGAGTCATTGAACTTTTTTTTTTTTGTCTTGATGGATCATTTTCATTGTGTACAGATGCTGCTGAGTCTGGCTGTGGTAAAGGCTGCTGTGAATGAAGCACTGTGACTCTAAACTTTTAAAGATCTGGTTGCTCAGATCAGGTCCGCTGATATGATCAGATCTGATCGATTAGGTCGTCTGATGAGTGCACAGACATGGAGCAAGTGCGCTTTTATTTTAAAATCACAGCTCTTATTCAGGTTTTATCAGACACAGAGAGAGAAAGGGAGAGCAACAAAAAAAGAGTGAGGTCGAGAGCGACGGGGGGAGGGGGGGAGAGAGAGAGAGAGAGAGACCTGCTGTTTCTGTATTTCTGAGTTGAGGTTCGATTCCTTGTTCTAAGCACACACGTCTATCAGTTACTGTACATCAGCTGTTCTGATCACACACAGGTGCTGTGGGTTGCGTGATCCTGTTCTCAGCTGATTCCTCTGCATGCACTCAGTTTTTGGTTGTGTACAGGAGCGCCGTGTTGCACAGACTTGCATGCAGTAATGCTGTGATGCGCAGACCTGCTTAAAACTGTGTCCAGCGCTCTACGCCGAAGAAAATTAAACATGTTTAATTTCTTCCATCCTACGTGCATAGCCCTCAACATACTGCTGCGTAGGGAGAACAAACTCGACATAGAGCTGCTAAAAGTGGGCGTAGAGCTGCTCAACTCGGCGTAGACGATACGGCACAATACGCAGCTCTACGAATACGCCAATGTGAAAGGGGTTTTAAGCATCAGCAGTTTATGTATGGCTAATCTAAAAGGCCTTTGACATAATAAAGAGATCGATTTGTTTGCGCCAAACACTTTAGCTGGTACAGCATGAAAAGTAGTTGCAACCAAATCTCTCCAGCTTATTTGTGGCAACTGGTTGGCAACTTCCTGTTAACACAAGATTTAACATTTAAAAATGGGCACTAATAAATAGTGGAGTAAGTCAGAAACAACTGCAACAGACAGTAGAGAGAAAGAAAAGTACAATATCGCTGGTGCTCAAAGTGCTTCAGGAACAGAAAAAGTAATTCTGAAGAAAAAGGGGGCAGTCCAACAGGACTACCAAAAAAGTCTGAAAGACTTAAATTTGCCATCATTGTGTCCTTTACATCTTCGTTTCTCACTGGTTTAGGTATAATGTAGTGACAGCACATGGCGGGAAAGCAACAGGTTAATGGACTGCTGATGTGCAGAGAAAACTGAACCATGAACAAGTTTTCTAATAATTAGATCATCCTTTCAGCAAAGCAATGAGGACAAAGAGCAGACAAAAAGGAGGAAATGATTAGACGCCAGCATAGTAAAACTACTCTGCAGAGGAAGATAGTAAAACCAAAGGCTCTGAGGATATTTTCCATGTAAATTTCATTCAAATCCATTCAGCCTTGGGATTTAACAGTAGTGGTTTACTATACTCAAGAAAACACACAGTATTTTGCATATACATGCAATATGCAGATGCAAAATACTTCACACGGAGCAAAAGAAAAGAAAGAAGCAGGTCGCAGCTCCATAAACACTACAGTAGTGGACAAAAGCTATTTTTGTGGTTGGAGAAGACGATGCTGGCACCTACCTGCACTATATCCTCCCTGTTCTTCCTGACCATAACTGTGAGAAGGACGTGTTGGTCCGTAGGCAGAAGGGTCCTGAGGGTAGTTACCCAAGCCTATCAGGGAAATGAGGAGACCAGGTTGACTGAACCCAGATACGTTTGGCCAACTGCTTTACACAGTTCCCCGCCTTACTGAGCTAACAGTGCTTTAAATGGGGCTGCTCTGTTTACTGTAGCATTACTGCTGAACTCCATCTACAAGTCAAAAAAACATGGGATGCAAGCAGGTGCTATATGCTGGTATGCTGGATTTTTGGGGAGGTATTGAATTTTATGCCAGCCTGGTCTCACGAAATTTTGTAAAATATGAATAAAATTATGAGATGTAAGTAATGTGAAAAAGACATTTTCCCACCATGAAAGCATCACACAGTGTTAACCTTCAAAATAAAGTAGCACAACTCTACATGGAAAACATTAGGCATGGTAGGTTACACCTACACACACGGCCCCCAGGGAATTAGTAAGGTCAATCTATGTGCATGTACCTGATTCAAGTCAGAACTTTAGTCATTCTTGCCTAAACAGTATCTATATTAATAATAAAACTATACCTACAGAACCAATATGGTGTTATATAGTGTAGCGTTACCTATATTTACAACATGTAAGGATCATTTCCAGGGGCCCAATGTGCACATCACAACAGCACACATTTGCAAACCTTTAAAAATGGTTGGGTTTGTGGTGGTGGTGGTGGGTTGACCTATCAGGTGGTGTGCTAGTTGGGTTTTGGGGGCTAGTATTGGGGTAAGCGAAGGACCGAGGTTTGACTTGGCAGCTGTGGTGCTGTCCGGGGTCTGCAAATGTTTTTGTTGAATTTATTTTTTGTAACATGGTGAGTTCCCATGCACCGCTGCAAAGAACTGGGGTTTCATTTCCAGTAGTGTTACACCTGTCTTGGTCATGCATTTGAATATACATAAATGGCTGTGCTCACAAATACGATACCTGGCAACAATTCCTGCCCTAGTTGCTGTGAAACTCCTACTGGTTATCCAGGGCATATGCAAAGCTTATTGGCAGGGGACAAAACAGCTGGTCACACCATGTGTCAGAGAGATAGTACACGCCTGCATATCACCCATGCCAGACAAAGATAAGCAGAGCAGATGGGAATTTGCAGAAACAAGAGTCGTAATCTGGAAAAACACAAATCAGTTAAGCGGTGACATTTTTTAAAATTAGTTCCTGGTGTATTTAAGGTGATGAATTTGCATGATGATACCCGGCAGCTGTTCTGCAAAAACATATATACACTGCAAAACATGTTTGTTTGATAATCACTTTCATATTTATGGCTTCCCTAACCCTAACTGGCCAGATTTTAAAGCTAGAACCCCACCCAGAGCCAGTTATGCACTAGTTTAGACATTGTTTAAAATAAATAACTCTAGACAGATATATATATTATATATATATAGTTACGCAGAAAAGTTACTTAAATTAAGTAGATACATTTTTATATGGCTCATCAATTCCACTTAGTACAGAACTGCAATAAAACGTAGGCACAGAGTGATACTGCCGTAATTTCCGGACTACAGAGAGCACCTGAATATAAACTGCACTCACCAATTTTATAAATAAAAAAAAAGTACATAAATAGGTTGCACTTGTCTATAAGCCGCAGGTCTCCACGTTGTAACATGAGATATTTACACAGAAATATGTTAGAAAGATTTTTTAACTTTTAATTAAATATGTAACATTAATGCTGTGTTTCCTGAAAGTGATACACGTAAATAATGAGCACATCATCAGCGCACACACGGTGTCTCTGCTCCACACGGAGAACTGAGTAATTTTAACTTTTTTCCTTTGTGGATCATGGAGTCTGTGGTAAATGAGACATAAATGAGGCGCTGTGACTTTTTCAACTTGTGACGCAAAGACACAGACCTGGTGGGGGGGGGGGGGGCTCCGCTGACTGATCTCGCAATGTGCCAGAGAGGGACTTTTCTTCAGCCACAACAAGGAATTAAACTACCATGAATCCACTAAAACGAACAGGTAAGACCTTATATTTACTGTGTGTGTGAATTTACACCACATGAGGACCGCAGCTTTCAGCCAATCAATGGACAGCATCAATTGATGTATTTGAACTTATGAGAAAGCCTGTAAAAATCCATGATTAGCCGCATCATTGTTTAAGCTGCAGTGTTTAAAGCGTTTGAAAAAAGCAGCGGCTTATAGTATGGAATTTACGGTAGTCAAACATTTAATGGTGAAAAATATTATAGGAAGTCCCTTTGGCTGATCCCTTGTTTTCACTCGGGGTCACTACAACAGCTCCAAGATGGATCTGCATGTTGATTTGGCACAAGTTTTACACCGGATGCCCTTCCTAACCCAACTCCACACTACATATAGAAATGCGGCAGGGGTGAGGTTTGAACCAGGAAGCTTTGGCAGTGAAACCAAGTGCACTAACCACTTGGCCACCACCCCTGCTTGCAAAAAATATTATCATTATTGTAATTCTTATTATTATTAGTAGTAGTAGTTATAGTAGTAGTAGTAGCAGTAGCAAAAAATGTCTTCAAAAGTGGACCTTTACTCCAAGGGGGGGGGGGGGGGGGGGGGTTCTGTGATAGTGGGGGGAGGTGATAGTCTAGTGGTTAAGGTGTTGGGCTTGAGTCCAGAAGATCATGGGTTCAAATCCCCACCTGACTAGAAAATAACTAAGGGCCCTTGTGTGTAGTGAGCGCCTTGTATGGCAGCACCCTGACATTGGGGTGAATGTGAGGCATTATTGTAAAGCGCTTTGAGCATCTGATACAGATGGAAAAGCGCTATATAAATGCAGTCCATTTATTTCCCTGTGGTTTAGGGCCTGGCCAGCACAGTGAGTAGGGAGAATGAAGACCTCGTGTTATTTATGTGGAAGCACTATGTGACTGACAGTTAAGTAGGTCTTAACTGCACACAGTTCCGTAGGCATCGGTGGTCATCAAAATTGCCATTAATAATGGTGGATACTCACCAATTTTAAAAACAACTGCACATTTAAGACTGCAGTGTGGCCTTTCCAATGCATAGTATCGACTGGTGGTGTAACAGATCACAGCTGATACGTGATCCATACGACCTAGGGTGCCTTTATTCAGAGAGTAGCATCAGCTTAGAACATAGTGCCATTTTGGGGCCAATTGTGCTGAACTACTGAATGAACCTTTTTATGTTTTCAATGTCGTCATGTCACTACTCTCTGAATAAAGGCACTCTAGTACGAGATCATCAACAGTGCTTGTCTGTGTCATGGGTTGATAGCGTGGACTAGCGGAGCTGATAATATCCATCTTGGCCAGGTCACTCTTGAAAAAGAGGTTTTAATCTCAATGAGTTTTTCACCTGGTTAAATAAAGGTTTATATAATAGCGATTAAAAATAGCCACAGAGCTGCCTCTCTTCTTGTCTGTTCTGCAGCCTGCACAAACGAGGCAGGTCTTGGGTGCACGGGCGGACCCCTGGGGCAGTAAACCCCTTTTGTAGCCATTTTAACAGCAATTTTTTGCACATAATAAAAATACTGACAAGCTGGTACTACTTCAAAATATATATTTCATTTAATTCTTTCAATTAGTTCTGCTGATCATGTTCAAGTTCAACAAACAAGTATATACAGTGGGGACAATAAGTATTTGACCCCCTGTCAGTTTTGCAGGTTTTCCCACCTACAACGAATGGAGAGGTCTGTAATTTTTATCGTAGGTACACGTCAACTGTGAGAGACAGAATCTATAAAAAAAAAAAAAAAATCCAGAAAATCACATTGTATGATTTTTAAATAATTAATTTGCATTTTATTGCATAAAATAAGTATTTGATCCCCTACCAACCAGCAAGAATTCTGGCTCTCACAGACCTGTTAATTTTTCTTTAAGAAGCCCACTTATTCTGCACTCTTTACCTGTATTAATTGCACCTGTTTGGCCTCTACTGGTGGTTGGCTCTCACTGCGGTATTGTATCACTTCCTGTTCCGGGGCACAGCGGTGTTTTGCTGTATCTGTTAGCTGTTTAATCTGCGCAGTTAGATTGATCTAGTTATCTAGATAACGATTTGTTTCCCAGTGTAATCTTCACGTGCCTTAACTAAAGCACTCCTTCTGCTGAATCACCTCTAAATTATTTACACATTATTCACTTTGCGTGTTTTTAGGAATCCGCTAGCTTAGCGCAGCTACTAGCTCTTAGCCGATTTAGCATGGCTGCTTCTCCTGTCTCTCCCGCACTTTTCTGCTCTGGGTGTGAAATGTTTAGTTATTCCTCGGCCTCCTTTAGCAGTAATGGTACTTGTAATAAGTGTAGCTTATTCATAGCTTTGGAGGCCAGGCTGGGCGAATTGGAGACTCGGCTCCGCACCGTGGAAAATTCTACAGCTAGCCAGGCCCCTGTAGTCGGTGCGGACCAACGTAGCTTAGTCGCTGTTAGTTCCCCTCTGGCAGATCCCGAGCAGCCGGGAAAGCAGGCCGACTGGGTGACTGTGAGGAGGAAGCGTAGCCCTAAACAGAAGCCCCGTGTACACCGCCAACCCGTTCACATTTCTAACCGTTTTTCCCCACTTGACGACACACCCGCCGAGGATCAACCTCTGGTTATTGGCGACTCTGTTTTGAGAAATGTGAAGTTAGCGACACCAGCAACCATAGTCAATTGTCTTCCGGGGGCCAGAGCAGGCGACACTGAAGGAAATTTGAAACTGCTGGCTAAGGCTAAGCGTAAATTTGGTAAGATTGTAATTCACGTCGGCAGTAATGACACCCGGTTACGCCAATCGGAGGTCACTAAAATTAACATTGAATCGGTGTGTAACTTTGCAAAAACAATGTCGGACTCTGTAGTTTTCTCTGGGCCCCTCCCCAATCGGACCGGGAGTGACATGTTTAGCCGCATGTTCTCCTTGAATTGCTGGCTGTCTGAGTGGTGTCCAAAAAATGAGGTGGGCTTCATAGATAATCGGCAAAGCTTCTGGGGAAAACCTGGTCTTGTTAGGAGAGACGGCATCCATCCCACTTTGGATGGAGCAGCTCTCATTTCTAGAAATCTGGCCAATTTTCTTAAATCCTCCAAACCGTGACTATCCAGGGTTGGGACCAGGAAGCAGAGTTGTAGTCTTACACACCTCTCTGCAGCTTCTCTCCCCCTGCCATCCCCTCATTACCCCATCCCCGTAGAGACGGTGTCTGCTCCAAGACCACCAATAACCAGCAAAAATCTATTTAAGCATAAAAATTCAAAAAGAAAAAATAATATGGCACCTTCAACTGCACCACAGACTAAAACAGTTAAATGTGGTCTATTAAACATTAGGTCTCTCTCTTCTAAGTCCCTGTTGGTAAATGATATAGTAATTGATCAACATATTGATTTATTCTGCCTTACAGAAACCTGGTTACAGCAGGATGAATATGTTAGTTTAAATGAGTCAACACCCCCGAGTCACACTAACTGTCAGAATGCTTGTAGCACGGGCCGAGGCGGAGGATTAGCAGCAATCTTCCATTCCAGCTTATTAATTAATCAAAAACCCAGACAGAGCTATAATTCATGAGTTTCTCTGTGAATTTTCAGACCTTTTGTCTGACTTAGTGCTTAGCTCAGATAAGATAATTATAGTGGGCAATTTTAACATCCACACAGATGCTGAGAATGACAGCCTCAACACTGCATTTAATCTATTATTAGACTCTATTGGCTTTGCTCAAAATGTAAATGAGTCCACCCACCACTTTAATCATATCTTAGATCTTGTTCTGACTTATGGTATGGAAATAGAAGACTTAACAGTATTCCCTGAAAACTCCCTTCTGTCTGATCATTTCTTAATAACATTTACATTTACTCTGATGGACTACCCAGCAGTGGGGAATAAGTTTCATTACACTAGAAGTCTTTCAGAAAGCGCTGTAACTAGGTTTAAGGATATGATTCCTTCTTTATGTTCTCTAATGCCATATACCAACACAGTGCAGAGTAGCTACCTAAACTCTGTAAGTGAGATAGAGTATCTCGTCGATAGTTTTACATCCTCATTGAAGACAACTTTGGATGCTGTAGCTCCTCTGAAAAAGAGAGCTTTTAATCAGAAGTGCCTGACTCCATGGTATAACTCACAAACTCGTAGCTTAAAGCAGATAACCCGTAAGTTGGAGAGGAAATGGCGTCTCACTAATTTAGAAGATCTTCACTTAGCCTGGAAAAAGAGTCTGTTGCTCTATAAAAAAGCCCTCCGTAAAGCTAGGACATCTTTCTACTCATCACTAATTGAAGAAAATAAGAACAACCCCAGGTTTCTTTTCAGCACTGTAGCCAGGCTGACAAAGAGTCAGAGCTCTATTGAGCTGAGTATTCCATTAACTTTAACTAGTAATGACTTCATGACCTTCTTTGCTAACAAAATTTTAACTATTAGAGAAAAAATTACTCATAACCATCCCAAAGATGTATCGTTATCTTTGGCTGCTTTCAGTGATGCCGGTATTTGGTTAGACTCTTTCTCTCTGATTGTTCTGTCTGAGTTATTTTCATTAGTTACTTCATCCAAACCATCAACATGTCTATTAGACCCCATTCCTACCAGGCTGCTCAAGGAAGCCCTACCATTATTTAATGCTTCGATCTTAAATATGATCAATCTATCTTTGTTAGTTGGCTATGTACCACAGGCTTTTAAGGTGGCAGTAATTAAACCATTACTTAAAAAGCCATCACTTGACCCAGCTATCTTAGCTAATTATAGGCCAATCTCCAACCTTCCTTTTCTCTCAAAAATTCTTGAAAGGGTAGTTGTAAAACAGCTAACTGATCATCTGCAGAGGAATGGTCTATTTGAAGAGTTTCAGTCAGGTTTTAGAATTCATCATAGTACAGAAACAGCATTAGTGAAGGTTACAAATGATCTTCTTATGGCCTCGGACAGTGGACTCATCTCTGTGCTTGTTCTGTTAGACCTCAGTGCTGCTTTTGATACTGTTGACCATAAAATTTTATTACAGAGATTAGAGCATGCCATAGGTATTAAAGGCACTGCGCTGCGGTGGTTTGAATCATATTTGTCTAATAGATTACAATTTGTTCATGTAAATGGGGAATCTTCTTCACAGACTAAAGTTAATTATGGAGTTCCACAAGGTTCTGTGCTAGGACCAATTTTATTCACTTTATACATGCTTCCCTTAGGCAGTATTATTAGACGGTATTGCTTAAATTTTCATTGTTACGCAGATGATACCCAGCTTTATCTATCCATGAAGACAGAGGACACACACCAATTAGCTAAACTGCAGGATTGTCTTACAGACATAAAGACATGGATGACCTCTAATTTCCTGCTTTTAAACTCAGATAAACTGAAGTTATTGTACTTGGCCCCACAAATCTTAGAAACATGTGTCTAACCAGATCCTTACTCTGGATGGCATTACCCGACCTCTAGTAATACTGTGAGAAATCTTGGAGTCATTTTGATCAGGATATGTCATTCAAAGCGCATATTAAACAAATATGTAGGACTGCTTTTTTTGCATTTACACAATATCTCTAAAATTAGAAAGGTCTTGTCTCAGAGTGATGCGGAAAAACTAATTCATGCATTATTTCCTCTAGGCTGGACTACTGTAATTCATTATTATCAGGTTGTCCTAAAAGTTCCCTAAAAAGCCTTCAGTTAATTCAAAATGCTGCAGCTAGAGTACTGACGGGGACTAGAAGGAGAGAGCATATCTCACCCATATTGGCCTCTCTTCATTGGCTTCCTGTTAATTCTAGAATAGAATTTAAAAATTCTCCTTCTTACTTATAAGGTTTTGAATAATCAGGTCCCATCTTATCTTAGGGACCTCGTAGGTACCATATCACCCCAAGAGAGCGCTTTGCTCTCAGACTGCAGGCTTACTTGTAGTTCCTAGGGTTTGTAAGAGTAGAATGGGAGGCAGAGCCTTCAGCTTTCCAGGCTCCTCTCCTGTGGAACCAGCTCCAATTCAGATCAGGGAGACAGACACCCTCTCTACTTTTAAGATTAGGCTTAAAACTTTCCTTTTTGCTAAAGCTTATAGTTAGGGCTGGATCAGGTGACCCTGAACCATCCTTACTTATGCTGCTATAGACGTAGACTGCTGGGGGGTTCCCATGATGCACTGTTTTCTTTCTCTTTTTGCTCTGTAATGCACCACTCTGCATTTAAATCATTAGTGATCGAGTCTCTGCTCCCCTCCACAGCATGTCTTTTTTCCTGTTCTCTCCTCAGCCCCAACCAGTCCAGCAGAACGACTGCCCCTCCCTGAGCCTGGTTCTGCTGGAGGTTTCTTCTTCCTGTTAAAAAGGGAGTTTTTCCTTCCCACTGTAGCCAAGTGCTTGCTCACAGGGGGTCGTTTTGACCAGTTGGGGTTTTACATAATTATTGTTGGCCTTCCTTACAATATAAAGCGCCTTGGGGCAACTGTTTGTTGTGATTTGGCGCTACATAAAAAAAAAATTTGATTGATTGATTGATTGATATATATATATATATATATATATATATATATATATATAGGACCCCTGGCAATAAGTATGGAATCACCGGCCTCGGAGGATGTTCATTCAGTTGTTTAATTTTGTAGAAAAAAAGCAGATCACAGACATGACACAAAACTAAAGTCATTTCAAATGGCAACTTTCTGGCTTTAAGAAACACTATAAGAAATCAGGAAAAAAAAAATTGTGGGCAGTCAGTAACGGTTACTTTTTTAGACCAAGCAGAGGGAAAAAAATATGGGCTCAATTCTGAGGAATAAATTATGGAATCACCCTGTAAATTTTCATCCCCAAAACTAACACCTGCATCAAATCAGATCTGCTCATTAGTCTGCATCTAAAAAGGAGTGATCACACCTTGAGAGGCTGTTGCACCAAGTGGACTGACATGAATCATGGCTCCAACACGAGCAATGTCAATTGAAACAAAGGAGAGGATTATCAAACTCTTAAAAGAGGGTAAATCATCACGCAATGTTGCAAAAGATGTTGGTTGTTCACAGTCAGCTGTGTCTAAACTCTGGACCAAATACAAACAACATGGGAAGGTTGTTAAAGGCAAGCATACTGGTAGACCAAAGAAGACATCAAAGCGTCAAGACAGAAAACTTAAAGCAATATGTCTCAAAAATCGAAAATGCACAACAAAACAAATGAGGAACGAATGGGAGGAAACTGGAGTCAACGTCTGTGACCAAACTGTAAGAAACACCTAAAGAAAATGGGATTTACATACAGAAAAGCTAAACGAAAGCTATCATTAACACCTAAACAGAAAAAACAAGGTTACAATGGGCTAAGGAAAAGTAATCGTGGACTGTGGATGACTGGATGAAAGTCATATTCAGTGATGAATCTCGAATCTGCATTGGGCAAGGTGATGATGCTGGAACTTTTGTTTGGTGCCGTTCCAATGAGATTTATAAAGATGACTGCCAAAAGAGAACATGTAAATTTCCACAGTCATTGATGATATGGGGCTGCATGTCAGGTAAAGGCACTGGGGAGATGGCTGTCATTACATCATCAATAAATGGACACTTTTCTTATCCCATCAATTGAAAGGATGTTTGGGGATGATGAAATCATTTTTCAAGATGATAATGCATCTTGCCATAGAGCAAAAACTGTGAAAACATTCCTTGCAAAAAGACACATAGGGTCAATGTCATGGCCTGCAAATAGTCCAGATCTTAATCCAATTGAAAATCTTTGGTGGAAGTTGAAGAAAATGGTCCATGACAAGGCTCCAACCTGCAAAGCTGATCTGGCAACAGCAATCAAAGAAAGTTGGAGCCAGATTGATGAAGAGTACTGTTTGTCACTCATTAAGTCCATGCCTCAGAGACTGCAAGCTGTTATAAAAGCCAGAGGTGGTGCAACAAAATACTAGTGATGTGTTGGAGCGTTCTTTTGTTTTTCATGATTCCATAATTTTTCCTCAGAATTGAGTGATTCCATATTTTTTTTTTCCCTCTGCTTGGTCTAAAAAAGTAACTGTTACTGACTGCCACAATTTTTTTTCCTGATTTCTTATAGTGTTTCTTAAAGCCAGAAAGTTGCCATTTGAAATGACTTTAGTTTTGTGTCATGTGTGTGATGTGCTTTTTTTTCTACAAAATTAAACAACTGAATGAACATCCTCCGAGGCCGGTGATTCCATAATTTTTGCCAGGGGTTGTGTGTGTATGTATATATATATATATATATATATATATATATATATATATATATATATATATATATATATATATATATGATATCTGTAGCCCATGACAATGTCCCGCACTGTTTCACTTTATCACCGTCAGACCACTTGCAGTGTCTTAACAAAAATCTGCTGTTGCTACAAATACTGAATGGTTTGCACTACTGCACTCTCCACTTTTACTTTTACTATTACCTCAGACACTACACTGTAAATACTAAATACTTGTCCTTATTGTCGAAATGTCTTGTCCTGTCATCACCGAGGGAAGGTGAGAAACAAAACTTCGATTCCTTGTATGTCTAGTATATATGAAGAATTGACAATAAAGCTGACTTTGAGTTTGACTTTGTTCACACAAGGCAGGGATGGACTACAGGACAACAGGCAAGCAGCTTGGTAGAAGACAACACTGTTATGATTACTGTCAATCTCCCTCGGTCTGGGATTCCATGCAAGATCTCACTTTGTGGGGTAAGGATGATTCTGAGAAAGCTCAGAACTACACAGGAGGACCTGGTGAATGACCTGAAGAGAGCTGGGACCACAGTCACAAAGATTACATTAGTAACACATGATGTTGTCATGGTTTAAAATCCTGCAGGGCAGCAAGGGTCGCCCTGCTCAGCCAGCATATGTCCAGGCCCGTTCGAAGTTCACCAGTGACCATCTGAATGATCCAGAGGAGGCATGGGAGAAGGTCATGTGGTCAGATGAGACCAAAATAGAGCTTTTTGGAATCAACTCCACTTACCATGATTAGAGGATGAGAACAACCCCAAGAAAAACCATCCCAACCATGAAGCATGGGGGTGGAAACATCATACTCTGGGGGTGCTCTTCTGCAAAGGGGTCAGGACGACTGCACTGTATTGAAGTGAGGATGGATGGGGTCATGTATTGCGAGACTGTGGCAAACAACCTCCTTCCCTCAGTAAGAGCATTGAAGATGGGTCATGGCTGGGTCTTCCAGCATGACAATCACCCCAAACACAGAGCCAGAGCAACTAAGCAGGGGCTCCGTAAGAAGCATTTCAAGGTCCTGGAGTGGTCTGGCCAGTCTCCAGATGTGAACTCAACAGGAAATCTTTGTAGGGAGCTGAAACTCCAAACCTGAAAGATTTGGAGAAGATCTGTATGGAGGAGTGGACCAAAATCCTGTTGCAGGTGTGTGAAAACCTGGTGAAAAACTACAGACAAATGTTTCTGTAGCAATTGTTAAGCTCTGTTTTCTAGGGGGGTCAAATACTTATTTTATGTAATAAAATGCAAATTAATTATTTAAAATCATACAATGTGATTTACTGTTTTTTTTTAGATTCTGTCTCTCACAGTGTGAAGTGTACCTACGATAAAAATTACAGACCTCTCCATTCTTTGTAGGTGGGAAAACCTGCAAAACTATATTATATTTATTTTCCCACTGTAGAGAATACTGATACAAAATTGATCAGCACAGTCACAAAAAAATTGTCCAAATAACATGTGAGATTACACTATTTCACTTCAATTTTACAAAATTTCCCAGGGGACATACCCAGAGACCCCTGCTAGGCCATCCTCAGCAAAGCAATTAGTGTGTATGAAAATGCCACACACAGCAGGTAAAATAAATATTTAACCCGCCACCATTTTTTCTCAGTAAATATATTTATGATGGTCCTACGACTGAAATTTTCACCAGATGTCAATAATATAATAAGTAATACACACATATAAAGAAACCATACAAATAAGTACAGAAATTACGTTACGTGTAATAATGTGAAATGATACAGGAAAAAAATATTGAACACCTGAGAAAGGGAGGTGCATAAAAAGCATGGAAAGGACAAGACACCAGCTGAAATCTATCAGTAATTAGAAAGCAGTCCTGCCCCTTGTCAGTGTAAATTAACGTCAGCTGGTTCAGTCCCAAATGATGGCCTATTACAGCGTGCCTCATAAACAAGATGTCACACAAGAACATTTCATGATGGGTAAAAGCAAAGAGCTCTCTCTCAGGATCTTAGCACCCTTATTGTTGCAAACCCACTGATGGTACTGGTTACAGGAGGATTTATAACTTCTGAATGTTCCAGTGAGCACTGTGGGGCTATAATCTGAAAGTAGACAGAACATCATTTCACCATAAACTGGCCATGACCAGGTGTTCCTCAAAAGGCTCCAAAGATGTCAGGGTGCTGCCAAAACATGGCGTTCACTCCACACCAGGAGCAATAGGGGATTAAAGACCATAAACTGGCCATGACCAGGTTGTTCCTCACAAGGCTTCTGACAGAGGAGTGGAAAGAATTATCAGAAGAGTTGCCCAAGAGGCAAGACCACTTGTGGAGAGCAACTGAACAATTGTTTCAAAGAAAACCAGAAAGAAGATTTCTGGAGTGTGTTAGATGAGGTGGTGGAGAGTGTGCCCAAGCATGAAAGAGTGGTGATAGGAGTGGACTTCAATGGGCATGTTGGTGAAGGAACAGAGGTGATGAGGAAAGTAATGGGTAGATATGGTTATCAAGCATAGGAATGGGGACGGGACAGATGGTAGTTGATTTTGCAAAAAGGATGGAAATGGCTGTGGTGAATACCTACTTTAAGAAAAGGGAGGGGCACAGGGTAACATATAAGAGTGGAGGAAAGGTGCACACAGGTGGACTACATTCTTTATAGGAGATGGCAAGCTAAAAGAAAATCACAGACTGTAGGTGGTATAGCAGGGAGAGATTGTCACTAGACAGCATAGGATGGTTGCTTGTAGGATGACTTTAGAGGTAAAGAAGAAGAAGACAGTGAGAGCTCAACAAAGGATCAGATGGTGGAAGCTGAAGGAGGAAGACTGTTGTGTGAAATTTAATGAGCAGGTGAGAGAAGCACTGGTTGGAGGGGAAGCAATTTTGGACAACTGGAAAAGTACTGCAGATGTGGTGAGGGAGACAGCTAGGGCAGTACTGGGTATGACATCTGGACAGTGGAAGGAAGACAAGGAGACTTGGTGGTGGAATGAAGAGGTCCAGGAAAGCATAAGGAGAAAGAGGTTGGCGAAAAGTTTTGGGATAGTCAGAGAGATGAAGAAAGTAGACAGGAGTACAAGGAGAATGCGGTGTAAGGCGAAAAGAGAAGTGGCAAAAGCAAAGGAAAAGGCATATTGCGAGCTGTACAAGAAGTTGAATAGTAAGGAAGGAGAAAAGGACTTGTACCGATTAGCCAGACAAAGGGACAGAGCTGGAAAGGATGTGCAGCAGGTTAGGGTGGTAAAAGATGCACATGGTAATGTGCTGACAAGTGAGGAGTGTGTGCTGAGAAGGTGGAGGGATATTTGAAGAGCTGATGAATAAAGAAAAATGAGCGAGAGAAAAGGCTGGATGATGTGGTGAGAGTAAATCACGAAGTAACAAGAGATTAGCAAGGAAGAAGTGAGGGCTGCTATGAAGAGGAGTGAAGAGTGGAAAGGCAGTTGGTCCAGATGACATTCCAATGGAGGCATGGAAATGTCTAGGAGAGATAGCAGTAGAGTTCTAAACCAGATTGTTTAATAAAATCTTGGAAAGTGAGAGGATGCCTGAGGAGTGGAGACGAAGTGTGCTGGTTCCTATTTTCAAGAACAAGGGTGCAGAGCTGCAGTAAACTACAGAGGCATAAAGCTGATCAGCCACAGCATGAAGTTATGGGAAAGAGTAGTAGAAGCTAGGCTTAGAAAACAGGTGAAGATCTGTGAGCAGCAATATGGTTTCATGCCGAGAAAGAGCACTACAGATGCAATATTTGCTCTGAGAATACTGTTGGAAAAGTACAGAGAAGGCCAGAAAGAGTTACATTGTGTGTTTGTGGACTTACAAAAAGCTTATGATAGGGTGCCAAGAGAAGAGTTGTGGTATTGTATGAGGAAGTCTGGAGTGGCAGAGAAGTATGTTAGGGTAGTGCAGGACATGTACAAGAATAGTGTGACAGCGGTGAGATGCGCAGTCGGAATGACAGACTCATTCAAGGTGGAAGTGGGATTACACCAAGGATCAGCTCTGAGTCCTTTCTTGTTTGCAGTGGTGATGGACAGGTTGATGGATGAGATCAGACAGGAGCCCCCACGGACTATGATATTTGCAGATGACATTGTGATCTGTAGTGAGAGTAGAGAGCAAGTTGAGTCTAGTCTGGAGAAGTGCAGATATGCTTTGGAGAGAAGGGGAATGAAAGTCAGTAGAAGCAAGACTGAGTACATGTGTGTGAATGAGAGGGAGCCCAGTGGAATAGTGCAGTTACAAGGAGTAGAAGTGGTGAAAGTAGATGAGTTTAAATATTTGGGGTCAACTGTTCAAAGTAATGGACAGTGTGGTAGAGAGGTGAAGAAGAGAGTGCAGGAAGGGTGGAGTGGATGGAGAAAGGTGGCAGGAGTGATTTGTGACCGAAGAATATCAGCAAGAGTGAAGGGGAAAGTTTACAAAACAGTAGTGAGACCAGCTATGTTGTAGGGTTTAGAGACGGTGGCACTAACAAAAAGACAGGAGGCAGAGCTGGAGGTGGCAGAGCTGAAGATGTTGAGATTCTCTTTGGGAGTGACAAAGAATGGACAAGAATAGGAATGAACATATCAGAGGGACAGCTCAGGTGGGACGGTTTGGAGACAAAGTCAGAGGCGAGATTGAGATGGTTGGACATGTGCAGAGGAGGGACCCAGGTATATAGGGAGAAGGATGCTGAGGAGGATCCACCAGGCAGGAGGAGAAGAGGGGAGACCAAAGAGGAGGTTCATGGATGTGCCGAGAGAGGACATGCAGGTGGTTGGTGTGACAGAGGAAGATACAGACGACAGGGTGAGATGGAAAAGATTGATCTGCTGTGGCGACCCCTAACGGGAACAGCCGAAAGACAAAGAAGAAGAATGCACTCAACCACCGTCGCCTGAATGAACGCTCACCACACAACTCCACTGCTGAAGAAACAGCATGGTGAAGCTCATATATAGTTTGATGCACAACATTTAGACAAGCCTGTGAAATACTGGGACCAAAACTGAACTCTTTGGATACCATAATACACAGCATAAGTGGCACTGCACATCACCCCAAAAACACCATGCCAACAGTGAGTTTGGAGGTGGAAACATCATGGTGTGGGGTTCAACAGACGACACTGACAAACTTCATATAACTGAAGGAAGGATGAATGAAAAAAATGTACTAAAACATTCTTGATAAAACTCTACCAGGGTGGACATTTCAGCAAGACAATGATCCCAAACACACAGTCAAGTTTCAGAGAATGAAAATAAAGCTGCTAGATTGAGCAGCCAATCACCTGACTTGAATCCAACAGAAAAGCTATGGAAATAACTAAAGATCAGAGTTTACAGAAGAGGTCCACAGAACCTTCAAGATTTGAAGAAGGATTGGAAATAAATGGTAAACGGACTGCATTTATATAGCGCTTTTCCATCTGCATCAGACACTCAACGCGCTTTACAATAATGCCTCACATTCACCCCGATGTCAGGGTGCTGCCATACATGGCACTCACTACACACCAGGAGCAATAGGGTACTAAAGACCTTGCCCAAGGGCCCTTAGTGATTTTCCAGTCAGGCGGGGATTTGAACCGAGGATCTTCTTGTCTCAAGCCCAACACCTTTAACCACTAGACCATCACCTCCCCCAAATTGTGTGGCAGAATGGGCCAAAATCACACCTGAGCAAGACATGTGACTAGTTTCTCCATACAGGAGGCATCTTAAAGCTGTCACTACTAACAAAGGTGAAGTATTAAATAATTTCAGTAAGCATGTTCAATACTTTTTCCCAGTGTCACCCTATTTTATTACACTATAACTTAATTTTTGTACTTGGTTTGTTCGGTGTCTTTACATGTGAAAATTTCATGTAGGTAAGACCTTTAAAAATATATTTAGTGAGAAAAATGGCAATGTGTATGTATTTTTTTAACTCATTGTGGGTGGGTTTGCTGTTTTTAGCTGCTGTCAGCGTCACGCTACCACAGCCAGACGGGGTGCACAGACTTTGAAAGAAAACTAAAGTGTAAATATGTTTCTAAAAGTCATCATGGGTGTGCTGTTCTTGTTCAGTGTACTGGCACAATGAGACTGTATGAAAGCACTTGGAGCTGCTGCACAAAACAGTGGACCGATTGGTCGTCACATCCAGCACAGATATAGTGAAGCTATGGGGACGGGATTACCAGTACCAGTCCAGTTTGTTGTCTATGTGGACACCCAGGTACTTGTAGTAGTACACAATGTCCACCTCAGTTCCATCGATGGGAAGTCCACCACCAGCTCCTTTATCTTCAATACGTACATGTGATTTTTTTTATAAATTTGTTTTTTTTATGTAAATACATTTGCAAATATCTATATATATATATATATATATATATATATATATATATATATATATATATATAAACCTTTTCACATTGTCATTATGTGTGTAGAATTTTGAGGAATAAAATGAATTTCATCCGATTTGAAATAAGGCTGTAAACATACAAAAATGTGGAAAAGGTACAGTGCTGTGTATACTTTTTGGATGCACTGTATATTCAAATGCATGACCAAAACTGCTGGAAGTCAAACCACAGGTCTCTGCAGTAGTGCACTAGAACTCACCCATGATGTATAAAAAAACATCAAAAATGTTTTACCCAATACTTGCTCAACAAGATAAGAACTAATTCAACAAACGTACTATATTCTAAGGGAAATATTTTGTAATATTAGCAGATTAAGCAGTGCAAAAACATCACTATGATGTGTACTATGACTGCAACAACAAATTACAACAAATAATCTTTAATCAAAGTGACATTTCGTCTCACATCAACATCAACAAACCATTTCACCTAAAATCCTGTTGTTGTCAGAAAAGCTTTTATGGTGGTGGGATGCAATCTTCATTTTGTGTGCATTTGTGCGCATAACACATTATCAGCATTTATGATTTTATGTTCACTTCAGAAAAAAGTGAGGCATTCTTTATCCTACTAACTTTAATTATTGGACTAATGCATTAACAGGCAGCAGACACTCAATGCAAAAAGCAGGATGAAGATAAGCTCAAGCAGAAAATACTGGACAAGATGGGCACCTATCGTAACGGTTTTAAATTAGTCAGTAGTGTGGAACAGTTGTGAGTTTCATCAGAAAAAAGTGTCAGCCAGTCAAGCAGCATATAGCTTCAGAATCAACATCTGATGAAATACTGTGGATGGACTGTAAACTTGTGAAAGCTGAATGCTGATAACAGCTCCTTTTTCACAGAAAAGTGTTTTCATTCTGTTTGCTCTCTGTTCCTTCATGGGTTAGTATGCACTTTAGGTGGAAGCACACCCAAGGAACATCACTTGACACTTAAAATTATTACTTTATATCAGAAATGATAAGGCACAATAGTGCACTGATATTAAAGAATCTTAATTAATTCAATGGCTAACAAATTAAAACTAATCTGCTCCCAGGCTTTGTTGGCCAAATGGAAATTTCAGAGGAACAACTGTTTTGATCCCATCCAAATATTACAGAGTCCAGTTCAAAGACAGCCAAGAAACAATGGAGTTCACAGTATAAATATGACCTGCCTAGCACAGAGGGTTAAAGTTCATGTTTGGCTGGCAAGCATGCAAAGCTCCTGTGTGATAAATTGGACATGTTAAAGAAATACTGATCAGCAGTTTGGCAGGTAAGGGCATGCCTAATATGTGAAAGAAACACTTATTCTAAGTATAATGTCATGCTGGTGCACTTCCATAGCGATCGAGCCAAGCCCAGGAACAAAAAGCCAGCACTCATCAATCGGGAAAAAGCAGAGTAAATGGAAGTACACAACACAAGGAATATTTAAACCACGTCAAATGTTTGTTACAATAGGGTCAGAAAGTAGTTCCATTCAAAAAAAACAAACAAAACAAAAGCCATAAATAAAGAAAACACATGGCAAGGCAGGATGATCTAATTCAAACCTACCAAACATAGTTACCAATCCACAGGCCATCTGGGAAACCCTGTCAGGAATGACTGCTGAGACTCCTGTAAATGGTGGAACTTCAGCAGCATCTTCTCAGCAGAGCCAGAGGGGTTCATGTATGCATGAAGCAAGTATGCGTGTAGGTGTTCAAGCTAAATGGTACAAAGGGCAAGCTCCTGCTTGTTTAATGGTCAAAGATATGCAACACAATGAGTTGTACTTGCAATCAATAATATGTCCAGGGAGATGAAAAGGCTGAAGGAAGGAGTGGACAGAAAAGAAAGGGCAGCAGACTGCTTTGTGCAAAATGCTTTTCTTACCATACTGACTGTAAGGAAAGTCAGGCTGCCCAGTGGGAGCTTTGCTTAAGTCCTGAGTTGGTGTGGTGGCGGGGGCAAAGCCCAGCGCTGCAGTTCCTGGAGTTGTAGGTGGAGGTGGTACTCCCTGCGCAGCATACTGGTCTGGTTGGGGTGTGCTGAAACTGTATCCTGATTTTTAAAAATAAATAAATACATAAATGCATAAATAAAAAAGAAAGAAATGAAAAAAAAAAGAAAAATGAAGTTTCTCTAACTTCCACTTGACAATGACTTCTAATATTTACTCACAAATGGTATAGAGTTGGTACAATCAACCTTAGTACAACCACATGACTAGTTATGAAGCTCCAGTGTGACAATCAACTCCAAGTGTAGTTTAGCAAAATGCTATATCCATGAGATCACCAGTAGTGCCATTCTCTGTAGTTGACCAGTACCTCTGACTTACCAGCTCAAGAAAACAGCAGCGTAATGGTCCTGTCACACCTTGATGATTTAGCCAGTGTATGCCGACCGTATTAAAAATGCCGGCATATGCTGCCGTACGTCTAATAAATTACGCAACTGTCACACCTTGAGGAGTTATCCAGCATACACTGACAGTCCTGTTTCCACCAAGTGGTTCGGGTCGGTATTGCACGCTATGGTACAGGTCAGAACAGTTAAGTTTGGCTTGGTTTGCGTTTCTGCCACCAGCAGAACCCATTTGTTTGGCAGGGGGACCACGTAAATATTGATGAACATGTCATCCAGCGCATGTACGCCATCATGCGGCGTCTCCACTCCACAAAGAGGCAAAACGGAGTAATTTAACATTATTTTATTTTTGTCTTGGTGGATCATGGGATTTATTTTTAGAGCATGCAGAATGCTGATGAGTCGACTGATGGCTGTGGTAAACACTGCCATGAATGAATGAAGCGTTGTGATGCTTTCAACGTTTAAGTGCTGGGGGACAGATCAGACTGCAACACCGACATCCTCAGACTGAGAAATGCACCTGGGGCAGAAACCACCAAGGTACTTGTTTTACAATGCTACGTTTACAGGCACAACAAGGAACTAAAGCATTTTCAGACACAGTTTTCCAAAATCAGGATGCTTTATGTGGATAAGCTTTCGTCAGGATGTGATCATGAATGCAACTGAAACAAACAGGTAGATTAAGACTTTTTATTATATGGTTGTGATGCTACGCGCGCTCTGATTGGCTGATTACCGGTCAGATATTTTCGCCATATCCAGACCGGTTTCCATGACAATCGGTCCAAACGCGTATTTTCTTTCGGTCTGAACGCGTATTTTCTTTACAAACCAGAAAGCTAAAAACGCACATGAACGGACATGAACGTATTCCATATATATCTAAACAGCATCTAAAAACACACACAGATTGAAAGCTTACCAGCTAAGGACCGGAGCATCTGTTAGCAAGTTCCTGCTCTGCTCCAGTGTTTTGTTGGGACACCGACCGTCAGTTCAGATGTGAGCTGAGATGAGCCGCTGCTCAAGTCGACTTCAGAGCTCTGAAGTGAGCAGAGGAGCTGAAGTTGTTTTTTTTGGGGGTTTTTTTGGACGTGAACTTCACTTCTACTGCTGAAGCGAACGGCTTCACTTCCACTCTACAAGCCGTCAGCTTTCAAATTCGGGTGTTCACGTGTTTTTATATATACATATATATCCACAGTGGTATGTAAAAGTTTGGGCACCCCTGATGATTTCCATGATTTTCCTTTATAAATCATTGGTTGTTTGGATCAGCAATTTCAGTTAAATATATCATATGGCAAACAAACACAGTGATATTTGAGAAGTGATATGAAGTTTATAGGATTTACAGAAAGTGTGCAATAATTCTTTAAACAAAATTAGGCAGGTGCATAAATTTGGGCACCCCAACAGAAAAAATACATCAATATTTAGTAGATCCTCCTTTGGAGAAATAACAGCCTCTAAACGCTTCCTATAGCTTCCAATGAGAGTCTGGATTCTGGTTGAAGGTATTTTGGACCATTCTTCTTTACAAAGCATCTCAGGTTTGTTGGTTTCTGAGCATGGACAGCCCGCTTAAAACCACACCACAGATTTTCAATAATATTCAGGTCTGGGGACTGAGATGGCCATTCAGAACACTGTACTTGTTCCTCTGCATGAAATGCCTCAGTAGATTCTGAGAAGTGTTTATGGTTGTTGTCTTGTTGAAAGATCCAGCCCGGGTGCAACTTCAACTTTGTCACTGATTCTTGAACACTGTTCTCAAGAATCTGCTGATATTGACTGGAATCCATGTGACCCTCAACTTTAACAAGATTCACAGGACCTGCACTGGCCACACAGCCCCACAGCATGATGGAACCACCTCCAAATTTTACTGTAGGTAGCAAGTGTTTTTCTTGGAATGCTGTGTTCGTTTTCAGCCATGCATACCGCCCCTTGTTATGTTGAAATAACTCAATTTTAGTTTCATCAGTCCACAGCACCTTATTCCAAAATGAAGCTGGTTTGTCCAAATGTGCTTTAGCATACCTCAAGTGACTGTTTGTGGCGTGTACGCAGAAAAGGCTTCCTCTGCATTACAGCATCATACAGCACTTTGTGCAAAGTGCGTTGTATCGCTGAACGATGCAGAGACACTATCTGCAGCAAGATCATGTTGTAGGTCTTTGGAGCAGGTTAGTGGGTTGACTAACTGTTCACCATCCTTCACTTCAGCTTATCTGAGATTTTCTTGGCCTGTCACTTCGGGCCTTAACTAGTACTGTGCCTGCAGTCTTCCATTTCCTCACTATGTTCCTCACAGTGGAAACAGACAGCTGAAATCTCTGAGATAGCTTTTGTATCCTTCCCCTAAACCATGATGTTGAACAATACTTGTTTTCAGATCATTTGAGAGGTGTTTAGAGGCTCCATGTTGCCACTCATTAGAAGAGATGCAAAGAGAAGAAACATATATCATTTCTCATGATTGAATTCACCTGTGTAAAGAGGTCAGGGGTCAATGAGCTTACCAAACCAATTTTGTGTTCCAATAATTAGTGCTAAATGTATTCAAATCAACAAAATAACAAGGGTGCCAAAATTTATGCAGCTGCCTAATTTTGTTTAAATAATTATTGCAAACTGTCTGTACTACTAGAATTTCTTTCTTTCTGTAATACTAGAAACTTCATTTCACTTCTTAAATATCAGTGTGTTTGTCTGCTATATGATATATTTAACTCAAATTTCTGATCCAGACAACCAATGATTTACAAAGGAAAATCATGAAAATTATCAGGGGTGTCCAAGCTTTTTCATACTACTGTACATATATAATAGCCATATATAAACAAATTATTAACCTCACTTGCTCGCCTGTACGGGAATATCAGATCACTGTGTTTTCGTACTTATACCTCAACCTGATATTTCCCCGTACAGACCTCGCAGTCGGTTAATAATCCTTTAATATTTACTCTGTGTGTGGACTGTTTGAAACAGTCTGTTTGCATGAGGGCTGCAGCTTCAGCCAATCAATGGACAGCCTTAACAGACGTATTTTGACTTATGAGTAAATTAACACAAAACTTGCATCAACAATCACATAATTTACCCACAGCTTATGCCCTGCATGTGCGGGACATATGATTCATACGGTGGCATACGTTGAAAATTCTAAGCATGCTCAAAATTTTTCGAGGTACTCAGCATACTAGGGCATATATCAGTGTGCTTAATGTGCTCTTAACTTATAAAAAAACTTACCCATAATTTATTAGACATATGCCCGCATATGCCAGCATTTCTAATACGGTTGGGCATACGATGACTAAATCGTCAAGGTGTGACAGGGGTGTAACTGATTCCTGGAAAAGCTAATTTATCCACAACAGCAACAGTGCTCCAAGCTCTAGGCCAGTGGCATTTGATGAAAACCATAATAAGATGGTAAGCTAGGTAACAATTAATAAGTCAAGTCTGGGAGCATTAATTGTAACAGGGGACAGGGTTTGTCCAGCAGCCCTTGTGTGGTCATGAAATCACATCGAACGACACATGACATCAAAGAGCCACTCAGCTGCCACCAAGACCCTACAAGGTCCAGTTAGTATCCTCTACACAAACCTCCATGATCATAATGGTCGCCGTGAAGTATGAAGCTGCACCTGATTTACGCCGAAGGTCACCAAGCCCAGAAGACGCACAAATACCCACAGACCACGCAAAAACGCCTCACAGACCACCCCATTACCACCCGACAAGCACGCAATGACTGTGGCATTGTGGCCATGGCAACAGCAAGATCGTCCACTGTAACATGACCGGAGTGATGTGAGTTTTGACTCGACTCAGAATAATAAGCAGTAGTCATTCAGTATTCTCATTTTTTAAAAGTTTTGATCATGCAACATGTATAGCAACTGACAACAAAAAAAAAACAAGGATTTAGTCCAGTCCATACCATCATGTAAAACCAACTATTGTGAGTCTTTACACTGTGAGTCAGAAAGAATTTCAAAACCATTTTGAGTGAGTGTTTTAATGTCCACAAAAAAATTAAATACCATTTCTCAGGCTTCTGCACTACAAGAAAGGTCTTACGGAAACAGAACATGTGTATCACTTTTTGAAACAGAAAAAAAGTTTAAGAATCTGATATCAGTGTAATGTGAAATTAGAGTTTATGACAGTAATTGATTTCATATGAACATTACATAGAAATAAGAAAATCAAAATATCTCCAGTGAATGCATCATTACTACTAACCAAAATGAGGTGCTGTGCTGTAGCCCTGCTAAGGGAAGGCCTGAGGTGCAGCAAAACTGCCCGCTGGAGTCGTGACCAGGAATGCACTAAATGGAGACGGAGGTTGTGCGGGGGTCCACGACCTGCTGATAACGGAGGACCGTACCCCGCTGTTTCAACACAGAACAAAACAAAGCTTATGTGAGAGGAACATTGACAATTTCAAATCCTTTTAATACTCCGTGAGTTGTCCTGTCATCAAGGCATATATTTTTGGATGCTGGAGCTGTGCAAAGATTTTGGAAAAAGTACCTGAAAAAAAATTATGTAACTAAATGTCAAAATGTTTACTTTTATTAATCCTTTATATTTATAATTGTGTATATGAATCATTCAAAGTGTGCATCACAATTTCTTTGAGCACATTGTCCATACCTCACAACATTAGTTTTATTATATTTATTGTAGTAATTGTTTTATTTTCACTGACAGAACCAAAGGAATAAAATGTAAAACAGCAAATCATTAAGTTGCATTTATCCCCAAAATATTTCTAATTTTTCCCTGACAAGTTATTTGGTCAACATATTTGTCATTGGATATTTTTTTTAATAAATCAAGTATTTGGTCATTTCAGGACAACATAATATATCAGATTTGTGTAAAACACATAGTTCATACTATGGGGTTTAATTCTGTAAATGATCAGTACCAGCACATACATAACTAGAAGATCGTAATCCAGCAATCAACGAAGGAAGGCAGGTCACAATTCTATCAGTCAAAATGTTAATTACATTTTGGGGGGGGATAGATCCCTGAACCAAATTTTGTCCAAAATCTACTGGTAATTACAAAAATGCTCCAAATCATCCATAAGTTTCACAGCCTTTTTTTCAATGTTATTTAAAAAAAAAAACTATTTTGTAAAACTATAAAATTATTTCTAAATGTCCTCACTCTGCCTCAGAATCTATTCCAACAGACATGATCCATTCACCAAATTTCATTCAAGTTTGTCGTCAGCATGCCCTAACCAATATGGCAGAATCAACCTTCTCACCAGGTTCAGTAACAATACGGATCAATACTTTGAGTATCCTACAAACCAGTCAACAAACAGACACGGGTGAACAATATGCATAATGTCCTTGGCAGCATGAAATAATTTCAGATAAATGCAGGTTAGAATTACTTCACCTCACATCAGATATGCTCAACATCAATTATAATTATGAATAGCCAAAACCATGAAGTGGTGTAATTCCCCTGATTTTTTGAGTCTCGTCCGAAACAGAGTGTAGATTCAATCTAATTCTCAGCCTAGATTTATTTAGAGTTGTGGTAAGATTCAGGCCTGGTCTCTCATGGACGTCTCACACACGCAGGAGTTCCGCCATTGAGAGCCCCCAACAAAGAAACAAACACTTTTTAAAAACACAATGGGGCAGGCAAAGGACAAACACCCTCCTTGCAGGTTCCAGCCTCATTGGCTTCCCACAGGCTAGAGGGGAGTCCCCCCCCCAGCCCCATGCGATGACGGGACATACTGTAATTTGAATGTCTCTGTTCTAAAAGTCAAAACCGACGAAATCCAAAACACACACGCTTAAGCAATTACCAGGCTCATAGGAAAAACATAATTTAAGTAGGAATTATTTGATACCAAAACATAATGACAAGATAGATATAAATCCACAGATATATCTAACAGTTGCATGTGTCTTTCGATAAGGTGTCCTTCCACAGTATGTGTTAATGAGCAACATCATTACATGTAGGTCCTCAGTCTGGACTTCTCATGTTCAGTAACTAGTTTTCCTCAAATACTTCTGTTTGTTCATTTCTATACTCGCAACTATTTTTAGAGTAAGCACGGCCACTTGAGCTAAAGATGGTGATATGAAAACCGAGCCTGACCAGGAACAGAGGGAGGTCCAAATCCATTCAAGTATGCCACTGGTTCCAGCAGCAAATGATGAGCCATTGTGAACCAGACAGCAGTAACATGTGCTGTTAACAGGCTTTGGCCAGACTGAGTACAAGGCCATTCTTCTGAAGCCCACCATCACAATAAAAACACTATATACACACAAACCATACACAATAACAAGTTAATTACAATGGCAAAAAAAAAAGATGTTCTGTGTTTGAGTTTTTTTTTTTTTTAAGAGTTACACTTACCTATGGGTTGGCCAGTAGTCGTCACCCACACTCCTTTAGATAAAGACAGAAGGTTTAGCTTGAGGTTAACACTACTGTTTGAGATGTACAATGATCACACAATCCAGTTAACATTTAAATGCTGAACACAGTAACCTAGATGCATGGTTAATGGAGAAACGTTTTTTGTATCATTATCACTATATTTTCCTCTGAACAGCCAGCTCTGGTCTGGGATTCTTTCCCACTCACCCTGTGGCCCATAAGGGTGGTTGCCAGCCTAGGGCAGGCTGTGCTGTCCAACCATTAGGTGCACTCAAAATGCCCCTGGGCACCCACTGGCCAGGGCCAAGCTGACCAGGTGCTTTGCTGTCGCGAGGTTCAGCCTTTTTAACTTCCACCTGGGCAAAGGACAAGGAGGGCAAATTTGGCAACACCAGTAAAACCTCCATGCTGTCCCTCATCTAGGCAGACCTGTCCTATCACTGACATCTAATCTTAAAAGATCTTGGGGCAGTTTGAAAACTTCCACTTTATATCTATGAGATTAATGTGATGCTTGATAAATTAATATTACTGTGTAGACAGGAGAGCTGAACAGCTATGTGTCTCAGGTACGAATCATAAAGCAGGACCAGCTTTAAGTTTGACCAAAATTATATTGCGTAGAAAATGCAAAAACATGACACGACAATTGGAAAAATGGCTTCTAAATAACATCTAGGGATGTACCTGAGAAACATAGAAATTTTCTTGAATGAATTACCCTATATATGATAAATACAGCTCATGGAAGTTTATGACTTACCTTTCTCCAACTAACGCTTAAAGAATCTCATTTTTATTTTATGTACAATAATTCTTTTTTTTGGGGGGGGGGGGGGAGAATTAATGTACAGACATTTGACTATTTTCCAACAGAATATAAACATGCAAATAACACAAATGAGCAGTTTTGTCAGACAAATTGAAAACTGAATCTTCATACTGTGTCAAAGAGGAGAAAATATTTCTGTTACACTCAAGTGACTAACACACCTGGAAGACAATGTGTCTTTACAGAATTGTTTAATTTGTGCATTGTTTTAATGTAATAAATATATTTATTCGTTAGCTTTGGAATTACTGTTTTGTTAATTCTCAGAAACTTGTATTTGTAATTTATTGCTACAAAGGTTCAATGCTATATGTGACGTTGCCGTTGACCCAATAACAAAACTTTGCTTTCTGTAACAAGGCAGCAGTTAACCAGAGCAAAGAAACAGGCTGCAACTGAGGGGGAGCCAACCAGAAATAGACTAAGAGGTTGAGTTATTGGGGTCACCTTGCTGGAGGAAAACAAATCACAAATCCCTCCCCACTTTAAGGTGTTGCCACTTTCCCCAACATCCCCTCTTCCTTCTCTGTTGACCTAATTACATGCACGTTTCTGGCAACGGCTTCGCCGCCACCGGCAGCTACCTGAGCACTTTCCCCGTGGGCATCACAGCTACGAGTGATGGATACCATGACTTCTGTACAGTCCCCAATAGGAGAACTGGGATTTGCTCCACAGTTTGATGTGCTCCAATTTCTAATTTTGAAACCCATATCTCCCAGCCTCCCTCAAGTCCTGGTGTAAGGTAATGTCAAGTCAAGAACAATGGATTAAGTTGAGCCTCGATTCCTCCTGAAAACAAGGACAAAGAGGTGTATAAAAAAGACAGACTACAGATGATAGGTTAAATCATTTGCCAAGTAATCGGGGGTTGGTTTTTTTTTATAATTAATAACTGATATTTCACAGTAAATGCCCGGTGTCACTGATTAATTTAGTGGTCCTTGGTGCCCCATCGCCACCCCCCACCCACCATCTGCTGAAAAGACAGCAAAGTGGCTTGTAGATGAGTGTAGCAAAAATATTATGCGCCAACCAAAGCCTAATGAGTCAAAATTTCAACTTGTATTCATATTCAGAGTGTTAACATCCAGGTGTATAAACATATGGTAAGGAAAATAAGAGTTTATTATCTCATTAAAATACATTCAAATGGTCTTTTATGCAGTTTCCCTAATATGGTTTATGGTTTTTTTTGTTTGTTTTTTAAACACAGCATGCCTCTGCCAGCTTCTAAGAAAGACTGAAAGAGTTTGAAAACTGGATTAATGCAGCAAAGATAGTTGACAAAAGGTTTTAATTTGACAATGAACATCTACAGTGAGGCAAATCCACTGCAGATTTTGCAAGTTTTTTCACCTACAAAGAATGGAGAGGTATGTAATTTTTATTGTAGGTACACTTCAACTGTGAGAGAATCTAAAAAAAACAAAACAAAAAAAAAAAAACAGAAAATCACATTGTATGATTTTTAAATAATTTGCATTTTTTGCATGAAATAGATACAATAGAAGAAACAAACCTTAATATTTTGTACAGAAATCTTTGTTTACAATTACAGAGGTCAGACAATTCCTGTAGTTCTTGACCACGTTTTCAGCAAGGATTTTGGTCCACTCCTCCATATAGATCTTTTCCAGATCTTACAGGTATCAAGTTTCAGCTCCCTCATCCAGATGGCTACTGGTGAACTTCAAACGGGCCTGGACATGTGCTGGCTTGAGCAGGGGGATCTTACGTGCCCGTCAGGATTTTAAACAATGGTGGCGTAGTGTGTTACTAATGCAATCTTTGTGACTGTGGTCCCAGCTCTCTTCAGGTCATTGACCAGGTCCTCCTGTGTAGTTCTGGGCTTTCTCAGAATCATCCTTACCCCACAAGGCAAGATCTTGCATGGAGCCACAGCCAAGGAAGCTTGACAGTCATCTTGTGTTTCTTCCATTTTCTAATAATTACGCCAACAGTTGTTGGCTTCTCACCAAGCTGCTTGCCTGTTGTCCTGTAGTCCATCCCAGCCTTGTGCAGGTCTACAATTTTGTCCCTGGTGTCCTTAG
Source organism: Thalassophryne amazonica (assembly GCF_902500255.1). Lineage (NCBI taxonomy): Eukaryota > Metazoa > Chordata > Actinopteri > Batrachoidiformes > Batrachoididae > Thalassophryne > Thalassophryne amazonica. The sequence continues at coordinate 60,190,807 of NC_047112.1, read as the reverse complement.
ACAGCTCTTTGGTCTTGGCCATGGTGGACAGGTTGGAGTGTGATTGATTGAGTGTGTACAGATGTCTTTTATACAGGTAATGACTTCCAACAATAAATAATGCAATCAATACAGGTAAAGAGTGCAGAATAAGAAAAATAAAAACTAACAGATTTGTGAGAGACAGAATTCTTGCTGGTTGGTAGATAATCAAATACTTATTTCATGCAATAAAATGCAAATTAATTATTTAAAAATCATACATGATTTTCTTAATTCTTTTTTAGATTCTGTCTCTCACAGTTGACGTGTACCTACAATAAAATTTACAGACCTCTCCATTCTTTGTAGTTGAGAAGAAACTTGCAAAATTGAGAGAAACTTGCAAAATTGACAGTGGATCAAAAACGTTTTTGCCTCACTGCAAATGGTAACACAGTGAAGGTAAAAATGAAGGACAGAAACACGAGATGTCTGAGTCAATGCAACTACATCATCTTTGACTTTGTGCTTCCATCCAAAGATAGTTACTGCCTGCACCAGGTACAGAAAGGAAACCATCACTGTCTGATATCTAAAAAAATGACTTATAAATTCCTTTTGCAGTTTTAACAGATCAAACTTTATACAGTAAAACTCGTACAGTGGATTCCGGTGGACTAGTGAACTTTGTCTGTTATAATCATAATCTGCTATATGTATAAAACAGACAAATCCGCTATATGTATAAAATGGACAAAATCCGTCATCTGTATGTAACGGGTTAGTTACAGTCAGGAGGTGCCGACTGATCTACGGGGAATTTCCAGCACCAATTTGGCTTACGTATTTCCTTGATTAAACACCTGGCCTTAAATAGGGGCCTGCTTCATTTAATGACTGGGTCAAATTTCGTCTGAAAAAATAAGCGCCTGCCTTAAATAAGCACCGGGCATTATGTGCATTAAAAAGATTACATTTAGTTGAATCATTCTTTTTTCTAAGTCCGCTGCGGAGCAGTACCTTATAATCCTAATGCCTGATTTATGCTTCTACAACTCCATAACGCTGTGGTCATGCAATGACGTCGACATGCACGTGACCCCTTTAACGTTCTCCGTCATGTCTTTATGCAATTTACAACAGGAACAGCATCTTTTTCTGGATTAAGTTGTCTCTCAATGAGCTTTTAAAATGACGAGAGAGGAAGGAGCGAAACCAGTTAAAGTGACAAATCATAGCCTTTGCGATGTCTGTCATTTAGCAGGTGCGTGGGTTCACAATCACGCAGAGGGCTCTGTCTCTGGCATATGTGTGAAACTTAACACCATATCACTGGCCTTGAATTATGCCCTGCCTCGTTTAGGTACCGGGTCTGAGCACGGTTTAAAAAATAAATGCCTGGGCCCGTATGCACGAAGCAGCCTAGGCTAAAAATAGCTCCTTGTGACATTATTCTAAGAAAAATCTTAGAATTTCTTGAATTCTTCGACATTTCTTAGAATTTTCCCTTGGTAAGATAAAAGTTGTTCACAAAGCACCTTAGGCCTTAAGAGAGCTCCTAGGTGCCAAACTGGTAAGAGTAGTGAGGAGGACTAGCTGGTGGACAAGAGAGAGGAAGCAGAGATACGAGGGCTGTCAATAAAGTAACGGTCCTCTTTATTTTTTTTCAAAAACTATATGATTTTCATTCATATGTTTTTACGTCAGACATGCTTGAACCCTTGTGCGCATGCGTGAGTTTTTCCACGCCTGTCGGTGACGTCATTCGCCTGTGAGCACTCCTTGTGGGAGGAGTCGTCCAGCCCCTCGTCGGAATTCCTTTGTCTGAGAAGTTGCTGAGAGACTGGCGCTGTTGTCTGATCAAAATTTTTTCTAAACCTGTGAGACACATCGAAGTGGACACGGTTCGAAAAATTAAGCTGGTTTTCAGTGAAAATTTTAACGGCTGATGAGAGATTTTGAGGTGATTCTGTCACTTTAAGGACTTCCCACGGTGCGAGACGTCGCTCAGCGCTCTCAGCCGCCGTCGTCAGCCTGTTCAAGCTGAAAACCTCCACATTTCAGGCTCTATTGATCCAGGACATCGTGAGAGAACAGAGAAGTTTCAGAAGAAGTCGGTTTCCGCATTTTATCCGGATATTCCACTGTTAAAGGAGATTTTTTTTTAATGAAAGACGTGCGGACGGGTTCCACGCGTCGGGACGCAGCCGACGCGGTGCGGCGGCACATAAAAAACACCTCCGTGTTGATAACCATTTGTAAAATCCAGGCAGCTTTTGATGGCTTTCAGTGGAGTGAGTATATGAGAAATTGTTTAACAGCAGGACATGTTCCAACTTGTCTTAAGGCTTCCAACAGAGGTGTTTTTCCTGTGGGCAGAGCGTCAGTGCGTCTCCTTTAACAGTGGAATATCCGGATAAAATGCTGAAACCGACTTCTTCTGAACCTTCTCTGTTTCTCTCACGACGTCCTGGATCAATAGAACCTGAAATGTGGAGGTTTTCAGCTTATTTCCTTTATATAGTGCCAAATCACAACAGAGTTGCCTCAAGGCACTTCCACCAGGTAAGGTCTAACCTTACCAACCCCACAGCAACAGTGGTAAGGAAAAACTCCCCCTGAGGAAGAAACCCTCAAGCAGACCAGACTCAAAGGGGTGACCCTCTGCTTGGGCCATGCTACAAACATAAATTACAGAAATAATTCACAGAACAATTCACGGACAAATATACAAGAATTGCTGTTGGTGCACAGAACAGGAGGATCGCCACATAAAACACAACTCCCATCTCTGGATGGAGCTGCACCTTAAACAGAGAAAAACAGAATCAGGCTCAAATAGTGGCTCAAATACTTATTTCCCCCACTGTAGCTACAAGTATAGTTGTCAGTATAAACAACATGTTTTGATTATTCTGTATATTGTCAGTATATGTCAAAAAACAGAAAAAACAGAATCAGGCATTAGAAAGACAAAAAATACTGATTCTGATTGATTGATTATGATTCTGAGAAAGCCCACAAACTACACAGGAGGACCAGGTCAATGACCTAAAGAGAGCTGGGACCACAGTCACAAAGATTACATTAGTAACACATGATGCCGTCATGGTTTAAATCCTGCAGGGCAGCAAGGTCCCCCTGCTCAACCAGCACATGTCCAGGCCTGTCTGAAGTTCACCAGTGACCATCTGGATGATCCAGAGGAGGCATAAATAGAGCTTTTTGGTATCAACTCCATTGCCAGAGGATGACAACAACCTCAAGAAAACCGTCCCAACCATGAAGCATGAGGGTGAAAACATCATACTCTGGGGGTGCTCTTCTGCAAAGGGGACCGAACGACTGCACTGTATTAAAGGGAGGATGGATGGGGTCATGTATTGTGAGATTTTGGCAAACAAGTTCCTTCCCTCAGGTAACAGCATTGAAGATGGGTCAGGGCTGGGTCTTCCAGCATGACAATGACCTCAAACACACAGCCAGAGCAACTAAGGAGGGCTCCGTAAGAAGCATTTCAGTCCTGGAGTGGCCTGGCCAGTCTCCAGGCCTGAACTCAATAGAAATCTTTGGAGGGAGCTGAAACTCCAAACCTGAAAGATCTGGAGGAAGATCTGTAATGGAGGGAGTGGACCAAAATCCCTGTTGCAGGTGTTGTGCCAAACTTGGGCAAGAACTACAGGAAACATCTGACCTCTGTAATGGCAACAAATGTTTCCGTACCAATTGTTAAGGTCTGTTTTTCTAGGGGATCAAATACGTATTTCATGCAATAAAATGCAAATTAATTATTTTTAAAAAAAAATCATACAATGCGATTTTCTGTATTTTTTTTTTTTTTTTTTTTGATTTTGTCTCTCACAGTGAAGTGTACCTACAATAAAAAAAAATACAGACCTCTCCATTCTTTGTAGATGGGAAAACCTGCAAAATTGACAGTGGATCAAATATTATTTCCCACTGTATACGAAGCAAGGATCGTCAGGTACACAAATCATGCAATAGGGGTTACAAAGGTCAGCTTATAACCACAGGGTCCTTGGATCAAATCTCGATTAGACGAGAACATTATTTAAGTCCCTGGGGTATAACACACTTTCATAAACTAATAAATAGCTACAGGTATATAACTGCAGTAGCACGTATTATACTGCAAAAGCAAAACTAGTTGTGTAGCCAAAACTTTATTACTTTTTTATTCAGTGTACTTACAAGTATCTTTTATTAACTAAAAAGTGGGAAAACTTAAACCCAATAGTATTGAATTAGCACACTTACAAGTATGCTAAAAAGTACTTGGGGAAAGAAACCTGAAGTTTACTTAAGTTATTTAAGAAAATAAACTAAGTTTTTTTTTGGTAATTGTTCTTCCATTCATCAAAAATTGCTGAGGGAGTTTTCTTACCAGTTGCCAATATACTTAATGTCACTCTTGTGTACTGTATTACTCACATATGCCACTTTAAGGTCACCATATAAATAAATCAAATTTTGTTTTTACTCAGGAAACCCATGCTCATTTATTATACTCACAGGTTTAAAGTAAACGCTATTACTGTGTGACCCTTATCTCCTATGCAGCACTCAAGAGAAATATGCTATTTGGGATTCGGAGAGCTGACAGACACAGTATGGAGATTCTACAAATGAGGTCACTGAGCTTTTAAACTTTTTAAAAAGGAAAAAAGAAAATGTTGACATGTAAGTGACCTGCCAACAATTTATCAGAAAGCAAAAGAAACAGGAGTGTTTTGACCAATCCTTTAAGAGATTTTGACATAGTGACATTTTGTGTTTCAAGATTTTTTTAGATTCACTGGCGAACCTCCTCCAAATATGAAAATCTGAGGTGTCATGTAACTTTAATAATGCAAGTTCAATGTAATATGCTTAAGACATCCTAAAGGAGTGGTCATTTTAAACAAAGCCTTGGGCGACAAACAGTAAACTGCATCAGCATTCCTGCAGTCTACCTAAAATGACTGAAAAATTAAAGACAGCAATACTGTGAAAAGAGATTAATGAACCAAGAATGTATAATATGCAGATGTTAATGGATGGATTGGTGTTGCATGAGGGTCCAGTGACTGAAGCATAATTTGATGCCAAGCCACAGAAAATTTTAACAAGTACTAACAAGTACTAAGAGAGCATCATGACCTAATTCTCACGTCGTCACCAAGCCTCTGTTTGATCTTAAGGAGAAAATAAAAACTACAACTACACACTTTTTTGCCCATGATGTCGTGAAAATGCATGTTGACAGCCTGGTCCACTGATTGTTCGGCCTCGAAAGTAATAAATCCAAAATAGCCAACGACCAGAGTGAATCAAGGTAGTAGAGGGGTTGTGACAACACAAGATGAAGAACAGTATTGGGCTTCAGCAGAGTGAGGATCCGTCAAGGCTGAGCAAGAGGCTCCTGGGGTTCGGATGACGTTGCAGGCTTGCAGAACAACACAAATCCAAGACTAAAGCCTGGGGAATTGAAGAAAACTTTTCTCTTTACTGTGTAGAAAAATATTTTGTGACAATAACAATACAGATCTGCCTAAAAAATAAAAATTAACAAATATGTATTAATGACAAATGTCATATCTTAAAGAGGTCAGTTAAATCTGGTCAAACCTCAAACAAAACACAGCTGCAGTGACATTTTGTTCTGCTCACAATATAATTTGGCCAATTGATTAAATATTGCATTATTTTTACTTGATGCCATTTCATCCAAACCCCACCTTGATCTGTCCCCCTGGTATATTGCTGTTGAGCACATACACTCGCAGCATTGTTAATGCATCACAAAATATGGGAAAAACACAACTGTAATATGTCTAAAAGCTATTTCCAAGCTTTCCCAAAATCAGTATTTTACATTTGAGTCAGCAAGGATAAGCCTAACAGTGACAAAGTATTTTTGACAACAATATCACAATGATATAGGCCATAAATGATTCCCCAAAACAAAGAAATGCTGGTTTGAGGTTTTGTGTAAGGAAAAGTGCTTTGGTCTCATGTTTCAGCACAACTGTTTAAAATACAGGATCCAGAAGATAAGCTCATCTAACTATTTCTCACAGAACTAGTTTTTCAGATAGTTAAAAGTCTGCAAAGAATTGCAGTGATCCACTTTCAATTAGATTAACATTCCACTGTGGCAAAATTGGCCTGTACACACCTCTCTACTTGGGGACCTAACCTGATTCCAATTAAACATCCTATGAGACCACTGATATTTTTGAAACCTCAAGTAGCATGCAAAGTATTCCCACGCCTCATGAACTATCGCTAATAATATCCTTTCAATGACCCGTTTCCTCATCTAAAATTAAAACCAAACTGACATATTTCGGAGTTTAAAATATCTTTATCTGTGATAAAAACTGAAAAGTTAAAAATTTGCAAAAACCTGAGTACTTTTACAAAAACTGATACACTATGATCAAAAAATGATTTGCTGAAATGAAGCTATTCCACAAGCTAGATATACAGAAAATGGATAATTTGCCAATTAACACCTTCAACCAGAAGCTTATGCCATTATAATTTGTCAGACTTTCATGACATTTTTTTCATTTGGAGAGGATGTGGGGGAACATTTGGTAGAGCAAAGGAATTCAAAACTTTTATTTGATTTGATTGCAAATAAAATCTTCTTCTCTGTCTTTCGGCTGTTCCCGTTAGGGGTCGCCACAGCAGATCAATCGTTTCCATCTCACCCTGTCCTCTGTATCTTCCTCTGTCACACCAACCACCTGCATGTCCTCTCTCAGCACATCCATGAACCTCCTCTTTGGTCTCCCTCTTCTCCTCCTGCCTGGTGGCTCCATCCTCAACATCCTTCTCCCTTATACCCTGGGTCCCTCCTCTGCACATGTCCAAACCATCTCAATCTCGCCTCTCTGACTTTGTCTCTAAACCGTCCCACCTGAGCTGTCCCTCTGATATGTTCATTCCTAATCTTGTCCATTCTTGTCACTCCCAAAGAGAATCTCAACATCTTCAGCTCTGCCACCTCCAGCTCTGCCTCCTGTCTTTTTGTTAGTGCCACTGTCTTTAAACCATACAACATAGCTGGATATGGGGCTGCATGTCAGGTAAAGGCACTGGGGAGATGGCTGTCATTACATCATCAATAAATGGACACTTTTCTTATCCCATCAATTGAAAGGATGTTTGGGGATGATGAAATCATTTTTCAAGATGATAATGCATCTTGCCATAGAGCAAAAACTGTGAAAACATTCCTTGCAAAAAGACACATAGGGTCAATGTCATGGCCTGCAAATAGTCCAGATCTTAATCCAATTGAAAATCTTTGGTGGAAGTTGAAGAAAATGGTCCATGACAAGGCTCCAACCTGCAAAGCTGATCTGGCAACAGCAATCAAAGAAAGTTGGAGCCAGATTGATGAAGAGTACTGTTTGTCACTCATTAAGTCCATGCCTCAGAGACTGCAAGCTGTTATAAAAGCCAGAGGGGTGCAAAAAATACTAGTGATGTGTTGGAGCGTTCTTTTGTTTTTCATGATTCCATAATTTTTCCTCAGAATTGAGTGATTCCATATTTTTTTTTTCCCTCTGCTTGGTCTAAAAAAGTAACTGTTACTGACTGCCACAATTTTTTTTCCTGATTTCTTATAGTGTTTTCTTAAAGCCAGAAAGTTGCCATTTGAAATGACTTTAGTTTTGTGTCATGTGTGTGATTGCTTTTTTTTCTACAAAATTAAACAACTGAATGAACATCCTCCGAGGCCGGTGATTCCATAATTTTTGCCAGGGGTTGTGTGTGTATGTATATTATATATATATATATATATATATATATATAATATATATATATATATATGATATCTGTAGCCCATGACAATGTCCCGCACTGTTTCACTTTATCACCGTCAGACCACTTGCAGTGTCTTAACAAAAATCTGCTGTTGCTACAAATACTGAATGGTTTGCACTACTGCACTCTCCACTTTTACTTTTACTATTACCTCAGACACTACACTGTAAATACTAAATACTTGTCCTTATTGTCGAAATGTCTTGTCCTGTCATCACCGAGGGAAGGTGAGAAACAAAACTTCGATTCCTTGTATGTCTAGTATATATGAAGAATTGACAATAAAGCTGACTTTGAGTTTGACTTTGTTCACACAAGGCAGGGATGGACTACAGGACAACAGGCAAGCAGCTTGGTAGAAGACAACAACTGTTATGATTACTGTCAATCTCCCTCGGTCTGGGATTCCATGCAAGATCTCACTTTGTGGGGTAAGGATGATTCTGAGAAAGCTCAGAACTACACAGGAGGACCTGGTGAATGACCTGAAGAGAGCTGGGACCACAGTCACAAAGATTACATTAGTAACACATGATGTTGTCATGGTTTAAAATCCTGCAGGGCAGCAAGGTCGCCCTGCTCAAGCCAGCATATGTCCAGGCCCGTTCGAAGTTCACCAGTGACCATCTGAATGATCCAGAGGAGGCATGGGAGAAGGTCATGTGGTCAGATGAGACCAAAATAGAGCTTTTTGGAATCAACTCCACTTACCATGATTAGAGGATGAGAACAACCCCAAGAAAACCATCCCAACCATGAAGCATGGGGGTGGAAACATCATACTCTGGGGGTGCTCTTCTGCAAAGGGGACAGGACGACTGCACCGTATTGAAGTGAGGATGGATGGGGTCATGTATTGCGAGATTGTGGCAAACAACCTCCTTCCCTCAGTAAGAGCATTGAAGATGGGTCATGGCTGGGTCTTCCAGCATGACAATGACCCCAAACACAGAGCCAGAGCAACTAAGCAGGGGCTCCGTAAGAAGCATTTCAAGGTCCTGGAGTGGTCTGGCCAGTCTCCAGATGTGAACTCAACAGGAAATCTTTGTAGGGAGCTGAAACTCCAAACCTGAAAGATTTGGAGAAGATCTGTATGGAGGAGTGGACCAAAATCCCTGTTGCAGTGTGTGAAAACCTGGTGAAAAACTACAGACAAATGTTTCTGTAGCAATTGTTAAGCTCTGTTTTCTAGGGGGTCAAATACTTATTTTATGTAATAAAATGCAAATTAATTATTTAAAAATCATACAATGTGATTTACTGTTTTTTTTTAGATTCTGTCTCTCACAGTTGAAGTGTACCTACGATAAAAATTACAGACCTCTCCATTCTTTGTAGGTGGGAAAACCTGCAAAACTATATTATATTTTATTTTCCCACTGTAGAGAATACTGATACAAAAATTGATCATGCACAGTCACAAAAAATTGTCCAAATAACATGTGAGATTACACTATTTCACTTCAATTTTTACAAAATTTCCCAGGGGACATACCCAGAGACCCCTGCTAGGCCATCCTCAGCAAAGCATTAGTGTGTATGAAAATGCACACACACAGCAGGTAAAATAAATATTTAACCCGCCACCATTTTTCTCAGTAAATATATTTATGATGGTCCTACGACATGAAATTTTCACCAGATGTCAATAATATAATAAGTAATACACACATATAAAGAAACCATAACAAATAAGTACAGAAATTACGTTACGTGTAATAATGTGAAATGATACAGGAAAAAAATATTGAACACCTGAAGAAAGGGAGGTGCATAAAAGCATGGAAAGACAAGACACCAGCTGAAATCTATCAGTAATTAGAAAGCAGTCCTGCCCCTTGTCAGTGTAAATTAACGTCAGCTGGTTCAGTCCCAAATGATGGCCTATTACAAGCGTGCCTCATAAACAAGATGTCACACAAGAAACATTTCATGATGGGTAAAAGCAAAGAGCTCTCTCTCAGGATCTTAGCACCCTTATTGTTGCAAACCACACTGATGGTACTGGTTACAGGAGGATTTATAAACTTCTGAATGTTCCAGTGAGCACTGTGGGGCTATAATCTGAAAGTAGACAGAACATCATTTCACCATAAACTGGCCATGACCAGGTGTTCCTCAAAAGGCTCAAAAGATGTCAGGGTGCTGCCAAACATGGCGTTCACTCCACACCAGGAGCAATAGGGGATTAAAGACCATAAACTGGCCATGACCAGGTGTTCCTCACAAGGCTTCTGACAGAGGAGTGGAAAGAATTATCAGAAGAGTTGCCCAAGAGGCAAGAACCACTTGTGGAGAGCAACTGAACAATTGTTTCAAAGAAAACCAGAAAGAAGATTTCTGGAGTGTGTTAGATGAGGTGGTGGAGAGTGTGCCCAAGCATGAAAGAGTGGTGATAGGAGTGGACTTCAATGGGCATGTTGGTGAAGGGAACAGAGGTGATGAGGAAGTAATGGGTAGATATGGTATCAAGCATAGGAATGGGGACGGACAGATGGTAGTTGATTTTGCAAAAAGGATGGAAATGGCTGTGGTGAATACCTACTTTAAGAAAAGGGAGGGGCACAGGGTAACATATAAGAGTGGAGGAAGGTGCACACAGGTGGACTACATTCTTTATAGGAGATGCAAGCTAAAAGAAATCACAGACTGTAAGGTGGTAGCAGGAGAGATTGTCACTAGACAGCATAGGATGGTTGCTTGTAGGATGACTTTAGAGGTAAAGAAGAAGAAGACAGTGAGAGCTCAACAAAGGATCAGATGGTGGAAGCTGAAGGAGGAAGACTGTTGTGTGAAATTTAATGAGCAGGTGAGAGAAGCACTGGTTGGAGGGGAAGCAATTTTGGACAACTGGAAAAGTACTGCAGATGTGGTGAGGGAGACAGCTAGGGCAGTACTGGGTATGACATCTGGACAGTGGAAGGAAGACAAGGAGACTTGGTGGTGGAATGAAGAGGTCCAGGAAAGCATAAGGAGAAAGAGGTTGGCGAAAAAGTTTTGGGATAGTCAGAGAGATGAAGAAAGTAGACAGGAGTACAAGGAGATGCGGTGTAAGGCGAAAAGAGAAGTGGCAAAAGCAAAGGAAAAGGCATATTGCGAGCTGTACAAGAAGTTGAATAGTAAGGAAGGAGAAAAGGACTTGTACCGATTAGCCAGACAAAGGGACAGAGCTGGAAAGGATGTGCAGCAGGTTAGGGTGGTAAAAGATGCACATGGTAATGTGCTGACAAGTGAGGAGTGTGTGCTGAGAAGGTGGAGGGAATATTTTGAAGAGCTGATGAATAAAGAAAATGAGAGAGAAAAGGCTGGATGATGTGGTGAGAGTAAATCACGAAGTACAAGAGATTAGCAAGGAAGAAGTGAGGGCTGCTATGAAGAGGATGAAGAGTGGAAAGGCAGTTGGTCCAGATGACATTCCAATGGAGGCATGGAAATGTCTAGGAGAGATAGCAGTAGAGTTTCTAACCAGATTGTTTAATAAAATCTTGGAAAGTGAGAGGATGCCTGAGGAGTGGAGACGAAGTGTGCTGGTTCCTATTTTCAAGAACAAGGGTGCAGAGCTGCAGTAAACTACAGAGGCATAAAGCTGATCAGCCACAGCATGAAGTTATGGGAAAGAGTAGTAGAAGCTAGGCTTAGAAAACAGGTGAAGATCTGTGAGCAGCAATATGGTTTCATGCCGAGAAAGAGCACTACAGATGCAATATTTGCTCTGAGAATACTGTTGGAAAAGTACAGAGAAGGCCAGAAAGAGTTACATTGTGTGTTTGTGGACTTACAAAAAGCTTATGATAGGGTGCCAAGAGAAGAGTTGTGGTATTGTATGAGGAAGTCTGGAGTGGCAGAGAAGTATGTTAGGGTAGTGCAGGACATGTACAAGAATAGTGTGACAGCGGTGAGATGCGCAGTCGGAATGACAGACTCATTCAAGGTGGAAGTGGGATTACACCAAGGATCAGCTCTGAGTCCTTTCTTGTTTGCAGTGGTGATGGACAGGTTGATGGATGAGATCAGACAGGAGCCCCCACGGACTATGATATTTGCAGATGACATTGTGATCTGTAGTGAGAGTAGAGAGCAAGTTGAGTCTAGTCTGGAGAAGTGCAGATATGCTTTGGAGAGAAGGGGAATGAAAGTCAGTAGAAGCAAGACTGAGTACATGTGTGTGAATGAGAGGGAGCCCAGTGGAATAGTGCAGTTACAAGGAGTAGAAGTGGTGAAAGTAGATGAGTTTAAATATTTGGGGTCAACTGTTCAAAGTAATGGACAGTGTGGTAGAGAGGTGAAGAAGAGAGTGCAGGAAGGGTGGAGTGGATAGGAGAAAGGTGGCAGGAGTGATTTGTGACCGAAGAATATCAGCAAGAGTGAAGGGGAAAGTTTACAAAACAGTAGTGAGACCAGCTATGTTGTAGGGTTTAGAGACGGTGGCACTAACAAAAAGACAGGAGGCAGAGCTGGAGGTGGCAGAGCTGAAGATGTTGAGATTCTCTTTGGGAGTGACAAGAATGGACAAGATTAGGAATGAACATATCAGAGGGACAGCTCAGGTGGGACGGTTTGGAGACAAAGTCAGAGAGGCGAGATTGAGATGGTTTGGACATGTGCAGAGGAGGGACCCAGGGTATATAGGGAGAAGGATGCTGAGGATGGATCCACCAGGCAGGAGGAGAAGAGGGAGACCAAAGAGGAGGTTCATGGATGTGCCGAGAGAGGACATGCAGGTGGTTGGTGTGACAGAGGAAGATACAGACGACAGGGTGAGATGGAAAAGATTGATCTGCTGTGGCGACCCCTAACGGGAACAGCCGAAAGACAAAGAAGAAGAATGCACTCAACCACCGTCGCCTGAATGCACGCTCACCACACAACTCCACTGCTGAAGAAACAGCATGGTGAAGCTCATATATAGTTTGATGCACAACATTTAGACAAGCCTGTGAAATACTGGGACCAAAACTGAACTCTTTGGATACCATAATACACAGCATAAGTGGCACTGCACATCACCCCAAAAACACCATGCCAACAGTGAGTTTGGAGGTGGAAACATCATGGTGTGGGGTTCAACAGACGACACTGACAAACTTCATATAACTGAAGGAAGGATGAATGAAAAAAATGTACTAAAACATTCTTGATAAAACTCTACCAGGGTGGACATTTCAGCAAGACAATGATCCCAAACACACAGTCAAGTTTCAGAGAATGAAAATAAAGCTGCTAGAATTGAGCAGCCAATCACCTGACTTGAATCCAACAGAAAAGCTATGGAAATAACTAAAGATCAGAGTTTACAGAAGAGGTCCACAGAACCTTCAAGATTTGAAGAAGGATTGGAAATAAATGGTAAACGGACTGCATTTATATAGCGCTTTTCCATCTGCATCAGACACTCAACGCGCTTTACAATAATGCCTCACATTCACCCCGATGTCAGGGTGCTGCCATACATGGCACTCACTACACACCAGGAGCAATAGGGTACTAAAGACCTTGCCCAAGGGCCCTTAGTGATTTTCCAGTCAGGCGGGGATTTGAACCGAGGATCTTCTTGTCTCAAGCCCAACACCTTTAACCACTAGACCATCACCTCCCCCAAATTGTGTGGCAGAATGGGCCAAAATCACACCTGAGCAAGACATGTGACTAGTTTCTCCATACAGGAGGCATCTTAAAGCTGTCACTACTAACAAAGGTGAAGTATTAAATAAATTTCAGTAAGCATGTTCAATACTTTTTCCCAGTGTCACCCTATTTTATTACACTATAACTTAATTTTTGTACTTGTTTGTTCGGTGTCTTTACATGTGAAAATTTCATGTAGGTAAGACCTTTAAAAATATATTTAGTGAGAAAAATGGCAATGTGTATGTATTTTTTTTAACTCATTGTGGGTGTGTTGCTGTTTTTAGCTGCTGTCAGCGTCACGCTACCACAGCCAGACGGGGTGCACAGACTTTGAAAGAAAACTAAAGTGTAAATATGTTTCTAAAAGTCATCATGGGTGTGCTGTTCTTGTTCAGTGTACTGGCACAATGAGACTGTATGAAAGCACTTGGAGCTGCTGCACAAAACAGTGGACCGATTGGTCGTCACATCCAGCACAGATATAGTGAAGCTATGGGGACGGGATTACCAGTACCAGTCCAGTTTGTTGTCTATGTGGACACCCAGGTACTTGTAGTAGTACACAATGTCCACCTCAGTTCCATCGATGGGAAGTCCACCACCAGCTCCTTTATCTTCAATACGTACATGTGATTTTTTTATAAATTTTTTTTTTATGTAAATACATTTGCAAATATATATATATATATATATATATATATATATATATATATATATATATATATATATATATAAACCTTTTCACATTGTCATTATGTGTGTAGAATTTGAGGAATAAAATGAATTTCATCCGATTTGAAATAAGGCTGTAAACATACAAAAATGTGGAAAAGGTACAGTGCTGTGTATACTTTTTGGATGCACTGTATTCAAATGCATGACCAAAACTGCTGGAAGTCAAACCACAGGTCTCTGCAGTAGTGCACTAGAACCACCCATGATGTATAAAAAACATCAAAAATGTTTTACCCAATACTTGCTCAACAAGATAGAACTATTCAACAAACGTACTATATTCTAAGGGAAATATTTTGTAATATTAGCAGATAAGCAGTGCAAAAACATCACTATGATGTGTACTATGACTGCAACAACAATTACAACAAATAATCTTTAATCAAAGTGACATTTCGTCTCACCTCAACATCAACAAACCAATTTCACCTAAAATCCTGTTGTTGTCAGAAAAAGCTTTTATGGTGGTGGGATGCAATCTTCATTTGTGTGCATTTGTGCGCATAACACATTATCAGCATTTATGATTTTATGTTCACTTCAGAAAAAGTGAGCATTCTTTATCCTACTAACTTTAGTTATTGGACTAATGCATTAACAGGCAGCCAGACACTCAATGCAAAAAGCAGATGAAGATAAGCTCAAGCAGAAAATACTGGACAAGATGGGCACCTATCGTAACGGTTTTTTAAATTAGTCAGTAGTGTGGAACAGTTGTGAGTTTCATCAGAAAAAAGTGTCGCCAGTCAAGCAGCATATAGCTTCAGAATCAACATCTGATGAATACTGTGGATGGACTGTAAACTTGTGAAAGCTGAATGCTGATAACAGCTCCTTTTTTCACAAAAAGTGTTTTCATTCTGTTTGCTCTCTGTCCTTCATGGGTTAGTATGCACTTTAGGTGGACGCACACCCAAGGAACATCACTTGACACTTAAAATTATTACTTTATATCAGAAATGATAAGGCACAATAGTGCACTGATAGTAAAGAATCTTAATTAATTCAATGGCTAACAAATTAAAACTAATCTGCTCCCAGGCTTTGTTGGCCAAATGGAAATTTCAGAGGAACAACTGTTTTGATCCCATCCAATATTACAGAGTCCAGTTCAAAGACAGCCAAGAAACAATGGAGTTCACAGTATAAATATGACCTGCCTAGCACAGAGGGTTAAAGTTCATGTTGGCTGGCAAGCATGCAAAGCTCCCTGTGTGATAAATTGGACAGGTAAGGTAAGGGCATGCCTAATATGTGAAAGAAAACACTATTCTAAGTATATGTCTGCTGGTGCACTTCCATAGCTGATCGAGCCAAGCCCAGGAACAAAAAGCCAGCACTCATCAATCGGGAAAAAGCAGAGTAAATGGAAGTACACAACACAAGGAATATTTAACCCGTCAATGTTTGTTACAATAGGGTCAGAAAGTAGTTCCATTCAAAAAAAACAAACAAAACAAAAGCCATAAATAAAGAAAACACATGGCAAGGCAGGATGATCTATTCAACCTACCAAACATAGTTACCAATCCACAGGCCATCTGGGAAACCCCTGTCAGGAATGACTGCTGGAGACTCCTGTAAATGGTGGAACTTCAGCAGCACTCTTCAGCAGAGCCAGAGGGGTTATGTATGCATGAAGCAGTATGCGTGTAGGTGTTCAAGCTAAATGGTACAAAGGGCAAGCTCCTGCTTGTTTAATGGTCAAAGATATGCAACACAATGAGTTGTACTTGCAATCAATAATATGTCCAGGGAGATGAAAAGGCTGAAGGAAGGAGTGGACAGAAAGAAAGGGCAGCAGACTGCTTTGTGCAAAATGCTTTTCTTACCATACTGACTGTAAGGAAAGTCAGGCTGCCCAGTGGGAGCTTTGCTTAAGTCCTGAGTTGGTGTGGTGGCGGGGGCAAAGCCCAGCGCTGCAGTTCCTGGAGTTGTAGGTGGAGGTGGTACTCCCTGCGCAGCATACTGGTCTGGTTGGGGTGTGCTGAAACTGTATCCTGATTTTTAAAAATAAATAAATACATAAATGCATAAATAAAAAAGAAAGAAATGAAAAAAAAAAGAAAAATGAAGTTTCTCTAACTTCCACTTGACAATGACTTCTAAATATTTACTCACAAATGGTATAGAGTTGGTACATCAACCTTAGTACAACCACATGACTAGTTATGAAGCTCCAGTGTTGACAATCAACTCCAAGTGTAGTTTAGCAAAATGCTATATCCATGAGATCACCAGTAGTGCCATTCTCTGTAGTTGACCAGTACCTCTGACTTACCAGCTCAAGAAAACAGCAGCGTAATGGTCCTGTCACACCTTGATGATTTAGCCAGTGTATGCCGACCGTATTAAAAATGCCGGCATATGCTGCCGTACGTCTAATAAATTACGCAACTGTCACACCTTGAGGAGTTATCCAGCATACACTGACAGTCCTGTTTCCACCAAGTGGTTCGGGTCGGTATTGCACGCTATGGTACAGGTCAGAACAGTTAAGTTTGGCTTGGTTTGCGTTTCTGCCACCAGCAGAACCCATTTGTTTGGCAGGGGGACCACGTAAATATTGATGAACATGTCATCCAGCGCATGTACGCCATCATGCGGCGTCTCCACTCCACAAAGAGGCAACACGGAGTAATTTAACATTATTTTATTTTTGTCTTGGTGGATCATGGGATTTTATTTTTAGAGCATGCAGAATGCTGATGAGTCGACTGATGGCTGTGGTAAACACTGCCATGAATGAATGAAGCGTTGTGATGCTTTCAACGTTTAAGTGCTGGGGGACAGATCAGACTGCAACACCGACATCCTCAGACTGAGAAATGCACCTGGGGCAGAAAACCACCAAGGTACTTGTTTTACAATGCTACGTTTACAGGCACAACAAGGAACTAAAGCATTTTCAGACACAGTTTTCCAAAATCAGGATGCTTTATGTGGATAAGCTTTCGTCAGGATGTGATCATGAATGCAACTGAAACAAACAGGTAAGATTAAGACTTTTTATTATATGGTTGTGATGCTACGCGCGCTCTGATTGGCTGATTACCGGTCAGATATTTTCGCCATATCCAGACCGGTTTCCATGACAATCGGTCCAAACGCGTATTTTCTTTCGGTCTGAACGCGTATTTTCTTTACAAACCAGAAAGCTAAAAACGCACATGAACGGACATGAACGTATTCCATATATATCTAAACAGCATCTAAAAACACACACAGATTGAAAGCTTACCAGCTAAGGACCGGAGCATCTGTTAGCAAGTTCCTGCTCTGCTCCAGTGTTTTGTTGGGACACCGACCGTCAGTTCAGATGTGAGCTGAGATGAGCCGCTGCTCAAGTCGACTTCAGAGCTCTGAAGTGAGCAGAGGAGCTGAAGTTGTTTTTTTGGGGGTTTTTTTGGACGTGAACTTCACTTCTACTGCTGAAGCGAACGGCTTCACTTCCACTCTACAAGCCGTCAGCTTTCAAATTCGGGTGTTCACGTGTTTTATATATACATATATATCCACAGTGGTATGTAAAAGTTTGGGCACCCCTGATGATTTCCATGATTTTCCTTTATAAATCATTGGTTGTTTGGATCAGCAATTTCAGTTAAATATATCATATGGCAAACAAACACAGTGATATTTGAGAAGTGATATGAAGTTTATAGGATTTACAGAAAGTGTGCAATAATTCTTTAAACAAAATTAGGCAGGTGCATAAATTTGGGCACCCCAACAGAAAAAATACATCAATATTTAGTAGATCCTCCTTTTGGAGAAATAACAGCCTCTAAACGCTTCCTATAGCTTCCAATGAGAGTCTGGATTCTGGTTGAAGGTATTTTGGACCATTCTTCTTTACAAAGCATCTCAGGTTTGTTGGTTTCTGAGCATGGACAGCCCGCTTAAAACCACACCACAGATTTTCAATAATATTCAGGTCTGGGGACTGAGATGGCCATTCAGAACACTGTACTTGTTCCTCTGCATGAATGCCTCAGTAGATTCTGAGAAGTGTTTATGGTTGTTGTCTTGTTGAAAGATCCAGCCCGGGTGCAACTTCAACTTTGTCACTGAT
The DNA here is from genome assembly GCF_902500255.1 of Thalassophryne amazonica. Lineage (NCBI taxonomy): Eukaryota > Metazoa > Chordata > Actinopteri > Batrachoidiformes > Batrachoididae > Thalassophryne > Thalassophryne amazonica. The sequence goes on along the minus strand of NC_047112.1, from coordinate 60,172,566 downwards.
TCTTGAACACTGTTCTCAAGAATCTGCTGATATTGACTGGAATCCATGTGACCCTCAACTTTAACAAGATTCACAGGACCTGCACTGGCCACACAGCCCCACAGCATGATGGAACCACCTCCAAATTTTACTGTAGGTAGCAAGTGTTTTTCTTGGAATGCTGTGTTCGTTTTCAGCCATGCATACCGCCCCTTGTTATGTTGAAATAACTCAATTTTAGTTTCATCAGTCCACAGCACCTTATTCCAAAATGAAGCTGGTTTGTCCAAATGTGCTTTAGCATACCTCAAGTGACTGTTTGTGGCGTGTACGCAGAAAAGGCTTCCTCTGCATTACAGCATCATACAGCACTTTGTGCAAAGTGCGTTGTATCGCTGAACGATGCAGAGACACTATCTGCAGCAAGATCATGTTGTAGGTCTTTGGAGCAGGTTAGTGGGTTGACTAACTGTTCACCATCCTTCACTTCAGCTTATCTGAGATTTTCTTGGCCTGTCACTTCGGGCCTTAACTAGTACTGTGCCTGCAGTCTTCCATTTCCTCACTATGTTCCTCACAGTGGAAACAGACAGCTGAAATCTCTGAGATAGCTTTTTGTATCCTTCCCCTAAACCATGATGTTGAACAATACTTGTTTTCAGATCATTTGAGAGGTGTTTAGAGGCTCCCATGTTGCCACTCATTAGAAGAGATGCAAAGAGAAGAAACATATATCATTTCTCATGATTGAATTCACCTGTGTAAAGAGGTCAGGGGTCAATGAGCTTACCAAACCAATTTTGTGTTCCAATAATTAGTGCTAAATGTATTCAAATCAACAAAATAACAAGGGTGCCAAAATTTATGCAGCTGCCTAATTTTGTTTAAATAATTATTGCAAACTGTCTGTACTACTAGAATTTCTTTCTTTCTGTAATACTAGAAACTTCATTTCACTTCTTAAATATCAGTGTGTTTGTCTGCTATATGATATATTTAACTCAAATTTCTGATCCAGACAACCAATGATTTACAAAGGAAAATCATGAAAATTATCAGGGGTGTCCAAGCTTTTTCATACTACTGTACATATATAATAGCCATATAATAAACAAATTATTAACCTCACTTGCTCGGCCTGTACGGGAATATCAGATCACTGTGTTTTTCGTACTTATACCTCAACCTGATATTTCCCCGTACAGACCTCGCAGTCGGTTAATAATCCTTTAATATTTACTCTGTGTGTGACTGTTTGAAACAGTCTGTTTGCATGAGGGCTGCAGCTTTCAGCCAATCAATGGACAGCCTTAACAGACGTATTTTGACTTATGAGTAAATTACACAAAACTTGCATCAACAATCACATAATTTACCCACAGCTTATGCCCTGCATGTGCGGGACATATGAGTCATACGGTGGCATACGTTGAAAATTCTAAGCATGCTCAAAATTTTTCGAGGTACTCAGCATACTAGGGCATATATCAGTGTGCTTAATGTGCTCTTAACTTATAAAAAAACTTACCCATAATTTATTAGACATATGCCCGCATATGCCCAGCATTTCTAATACGGTTGGCATACGATGACTAAATCGTCAAGGTGTGACAGGGGTGTAACTGATTCCTGGAAAAGCTAATTTAATCCACAACAGCAACAGTGCTCCAAGCTCTAGGCCAGTGGCATTTGATGAAAACATAATAAGATGGTAAGCTAGGTAACAATTAATAAGTCAAGTCTGGGAGCATTAATTGTAACAGGGACAGGGTTTGTCCAGCAGCCCTTGTGTGGTCATGAAATCACATCGAACGACACATGACATCAAAGAGCCACTCAGCTGCCACCAAGACCCTACAAGGTCCAGTTAGTATCCTCTCACAAACCTCCATGATCATAATGGTCGCCGTGAAGTATGAAGCTGCACCTGATTTACGCCGAAAGGTCACCAAGCCCAGAAGACGCACAAATACCACACAGACCACGCAAAAACGCCTCACAGACCACCCCATTACCACCCGACAAGCACGCAATGACTGTGGCATTGTGGCCATGGCAACAGCAGATCGTCCACTGTAACATGACCGGAGTGATGTGAGTTTTGACATCGACTCAGAATAATAAGCAGTATCATTTCAGTATTCTCATTTTTTAAAAGTTTTGATCATGCAACATGTATAGCAACTGACAACAAAAAAAAACAAGGATTTAGTCAGTCCATACCATCATGTAAAACCAACTATTGTGAGTCTTTACACTGTGAAGTCAGAAAGAATTTCAAAACCATTTTGAGTGAGTGGTTTTAATGTCCACAAAAAAATTAAATACCATTTCTCAGGCTTCTGCACTACAAGAAAGGTCTTACGGAAACAGAACATGTGTATCACTTTTTGAAACAGAAAAAAAAAGTTTAAGAATCTGATATCAGTGTAATGTGAAATTAGAGTTTATGACAGTAAATTGATTTCATATGAACATTACATAGAAATAAGAAAATCAAAATATCTCCAGTGAATGCATCATTACTACTAACCAAAATGAGGTGCTGTGCTGTAGCCCTGCTGAGGGAAGGCCTGAGGTGCAGCAAAACTGCCCGCTGGAGTCGTGACCAGGAATGCACTAAATGGAGACGGAGGTTGTGCGGGGGTTCCACGACCTGCTGATAACGGAGGACCGTACCCCGCTGTTTCAACACAGAACAAAACAAAGCTATGTGAGAGGAACATTGACAATTTCAAATCCTTTTAATACTCCGTGAGTTGTCCTGTCATCAAGGCATATATTTTTGGATGCTGGAGCTGTGCAAAGATTTTGGAAAAAGTACCTGAAAAAAAATTATGTAACTAAATGTCAAAATGTTTTACTTTTATTAATCCTTTTATATTTATAATTGTGTATATGAATCATTCAAAAGTGTGCATCACAATTTCTTTGAGCACATTGTCCATACCTCACAACATTAGTTTTATTATATTTATTGTAGTAATTTGTTTTATTTTCACTGACAGAACCAAAGGAAATAAAATGTAAAACAGCAAATCATTAAGTTGCATTTATCCCCCAAAATATTTCTAATTTTTCCCTGACAAGTTATTTGGTCAACATATTTTGTCATTGGATATTTTTTTTAATAAATCAAGTATTTGGTCATTTCAGGACAACATAATATATCAGATTTGTGTAAAACACATAGTTCATACTATGGGGTTTAATTCTGTAAATGATCAGTACCAGCACATACATAACTAGAAGATCGTAATCCAGCAATCAACGAAGGAAGGCAGGTCACAATTCTATCAGTCAAAATGTTAATTACATTTTGGGGGGGATAGATCCCTGAACCAAATTTTGTCCAAAATCTACTGGTAATTACAAAAATGCTCCAAATCATCCATAAGTTTCACAGCCTTTTTTTCAATGTTATTTAAAAAAAAAACTATTTGTAAAACTATAAAATTATTTCTAAATGTCCTCACTCTGCCTCAGAATCTATTCCAACAGACATGATCCATTCACCAAATTTCATTCAAGTTTGTCGTCAGCATGCCCTAACCAATATGGCAGAATCAACCTTCTCACCAGGTTCAGTAACAATACGGATCAATACTTTGAGTATCCTACAAACCAGTCAACAAACAGACACGGGTGAACAATATGCATAATGTCCTTGGCAGCATGAAATAATTTCAGATAAATGCAGGTTAGAATTACTTCACCTCACATCAGATATGCTCAACATCAATTATAATTATGAATAGCCAAAACCATGAAGTGGTGTAATTCCCTGATTTTTTGAGTCTCGTCCGAAACAGAGTGTAGATTCAATCTAATTCTCAGCCTAGATTTATTTAGAGTTGTGGTAAGATTCAGGCCTGGTCTCTCATGGACGTCTCACACACGCAGGAGTTCCGCCATTGAGAGCCCCCAACAAAGAAACAAACACTTTTTATAAAACACAATGGGGCAAGGCAAAGGACAAACACCCTCCTTGCAGGTTCCAGCCTCATTGGCTTCCCACAGGCATAGAGGGGAGTCCCCCCCCCAGCCCCATGCGATGACGGGACATACTGTAATTTGAATGTCTCTGTTCTAAAAGTCAAAACCGACGAAATCCAAAACACACACGCTTTAAGCAATTACCAGGCTCATAGGAAAAACATAATTTAAGTAGGAATTATTTGATACCAAAACATAATGACAAGATAGAATATAAATCCACAGATATATCTAACAGTTGCATGTGGTCTTTCGATAAGGTGTCCTTCCACAGTAATGTGTTAATGAGCAACATCATTACATGTAGGTCCTCAGTCTGACTTCTCATGTTCAGTAACTAGTTTTCCTCAAATACTTCTGTTTGTTCATTTCTAATACTCGCAACTATTTTTAGAGTAAGCACGGCCACTTGAGCTAAAGATGGTGATATGAAACCGAGCCTGACCAGGAACAGAGGGAGGTCCAAATCCATTCAAGTATGCCATCTGGTTCCAGCAGCAAATGATGAGCCATTGTGAACCAGACAGCAGTAACATGTGCTGTTAACAGGCTTTTGGCCAGACTGAGTACAAGGCCATTCTTCTGAAGCCCACCATCACAATAAAAACACTATATACACACAAACACATACACAATAACAAGTTAATTACAATGGCAAAAAAAAAGATGTTCTGTGTTTGAGAGTTTTTTTTTTTTTTTAAGAGTTACACTTACCTATGGGTTGGCCAGTAGTCGTCACCCACACTCCTTTAGATAAAGACAGAAGGTTTAGCTTGAGGTTAACACTACTGTTTGAGATGTACAATGATCACACAATCCAGTTAAACATTTAAATGCTGAACACAGTAACCTAGATGCACATGGTTAATGGAGAAACGTTTTTTGTATCATTATCACTATATTTTCCTCTGAACAGCCAGCTCTGGTCTGGGATTCTTTCCCACTCACCCTGTGGCCCATAAGGTGGTTGCCAGCCTAGGGCAGGCTGTGCTGTCCAACCATTAGGTGCACTCAAAATGCCCCTGGGCACCCACTGGCCAGGGCCAAGCTGACCAGGTGCTTTGCTGTCGCGAGGTTCAGCCTTTTTAACTTCCACCTGGGCAAGGACAAGGAGGGCAAATTTGGCAACACCAGTAAAACCTCCATGCTGTCCCTCATCTAGGCAGACCTGTCCTATCACTGACATCTAATCTTAAAAGATCTTGGGGCAGTTTGAAAACTTCCACTTTATATCTATGAGATTAATGTGATGCTTGATAAATTAATATTACTGTGTAGACAGGAGAGCTGAACAGCTATGTGTCTCAGGTACGAATCATAAAGCAGGACCAGCTTTAAGTTTGACCAAAATTATATTGCGTAGAAATGCAAAACATGACACGACAATTGGAAAAATGGCTTCTAAATAACATCTAGGGATGTACCTGAGAAACATAGAAATTTTCTTGAATGAATTACCCTATATATGATAAATACAGCTCATGGAAGTTTATGACTTACCTTTCTCCAACTAACGCTTAAAGAATCTCATTTTTATTTTATGTACAATAATTCTTTTTTTTGGGGGGGGGGGGAGAATTAATGTACAGACATTTGACTATTTTCCAACAGAATATAAACATGCAAATAACACAAATGAGCAGTTTTGTCAGACAAATTGAAAACTGAATCTTCATACTGTGTCAAAGAGGAGAAAATATTTCTGTTACACTCAAGTGACTAACACACCTGGAAGACAATGTGTCTTACAGAATTGTTTAATTTGTGCATTGTTTTAATGTAATAAATATATTTATTCGTTAGCTTTGGAATTACTGTTTTGTTAATTCTCAGAAACTTGTATTTGTAATTTATTGCTACAAAGGTTCAATGCTATATGTGACGTTGCCGTTGACCCAATAACAAAACTTTGCTTTCTGTAACAAGGCAGCAGTTAACCAGAGCAAAGAAACAGGCTGCAACTGAGGGGGAGCCAACCAGAAATAGACTAAGAGGTTGAGTTATTGGGTCACCTTGCTGGAGGAAAACAAATCACAAATCCCTCCCCACTTTAAGGTGTTGCCACTTTCCCCAACATCCCCTCTTCCTTCTCTGTTGACCTAATTACATGCACGTTTCTGGCAACGGCTTCGCCGCCACCGGCAGCTACCTGAGCACTTTCCCCGTGGGCATCACAGCTACGAGTGATGGATACCATGACTTCTGTACAGTCCCCAATAGGAGAACTGGGATTTGCTCCACAGTTTGATGTGCTCCAATTTCTAATTTTGAAACCCATATCTCCCAGCCTCCCTCAAGTCCTGGTGTAAGGTAATGTCAAGTCAAGAACAATGGATTAAGTTGAGCCTCGATTCCTCCTGAAAACAAGGACAAAGAGGTGTATAAAAAAGACAGACTACAGATGATAGGTTAAATCATTTGCCAAGTAATCGGGGGTTGGTTTTTTTTTATAATTAATAACTGATATTTCACAGTAAATGCCCGGTGTCACTGATTAATTTAGTGGTCCTTGGTGCCCCCATCGCCACCCCCCACCCACCATCTGCTGAAAAGACAGCAAAGTGGCTTGTAGATGAGTGTAGCAAAAATATTATGCGCCAACCAAAGCCTAATGAGTCAAATTTCAACTTGTATTCATATTCAGAGTGTTAACATCCAGGTGTATAAACATATGGTAAGGAAAATAAGAGTTTATTATCTCATTAAAATACATTCAAATGGTCTTTTATGCAGTTTCCCTAATATGGTTTATGGTTTTTTTTGTTTGTTTTTTAAACACAGCATGCCTCTGCCAGCTTCTAAGAAAGACTGAAAGAGTTTGAAAACTGGATTAATGCAGCAAAGATAGTTGACAAAAGGTTTTAATTTGACAATGAACATCTACAGTGAGGCAAATCCACTGCAGATTTTGCAAGTTTTTTCACCTACAAAGAATGGAGAGGTATGTAATTTTTATTGTAGGTACACTTCAACTGTGAGAGAATCTAAAAAAAAACAAAACAAAAAAAAAAAAACAGAAAATCACATTGTATGATTTTTAAATAATTTGCATTTTTTGCATGAAATAGATACAATAGAAGAAACAAACCTTAATATTTTGTACAGAAATCTTTGTTTACAATTACAGAGGTCAGACAATTCCTGTAGTTCTTGACCACGTTTTCAGCAAGGATTTTGGTCCACTCCTCCATATAGATCTTTTCCAGATCTTACAGGTATCAAGTTTCAGCTCCCTCATCCAGATGGCTACTGGTGAACTTCAAACGGGCCTGGACATGTGCTGGCTTGAGCAGGGGGATCTTACGTGCCCGTCAGGATTTTAAACAATGGTGGCGTAGTGTGTTACTAATGCAATCTTTGTGACTGTGGTCCCAGCTCTCTTCAGGTCATTGACCAGGTCCTCCTGTGTAGTTCTGGGCTTTCTCAGAATCATCCTTACCCCACAAGGCAAGATCTTGCATGGAGCCACAGCCAAGGAAGCTTGACAGTCATCTTGTGTTTCTTCCATTTTCTAATAATTACGCCAACAGTTGTTGGCTTCTCACCAAGCTGCTTGCCTGTTGTCCTGTAGTCCATCCCAGCCTTGTGCAGGTCTACAATTTTGTCCCTGGTGTCCTTAGACAGCTCTTTGGTCTTGGCCATGGTGGACAGGTTGGAGTGTGATTGATTGAGTGTGTACAGATGTCTTTTATATAGGTAATGACTTCCAACAATAAATAATGCAATCAATACAGGTAAAGAGTGCAGAATAAGAAAAATAAAAACTAACAGATTTGTGAGAGACAGAATTCTTGCTGGTTGGTAGATAATCAAATACTTATTTCATGCAATAAAATGCAAATTAATTATTTAAAAATCATACATGATTTTCTTAATTCTTTTTTAGATTCTGTCTCTCACAGTTGACGTGTACCTACAATAAAATTTACAGACCTCTCCATTCTTTGTAGTTGAGAAGAAACTTGCAAAATTGAGAGAAACTTGCAAAATTGACAGTGGATCAAAAACGTTTTTGCCTCACTGCAAATGGTAAACACAGTGAAGGTAAAAATGAAGGACAGAAACACGAGATGTCTGAGTCAATGCAACTACATCATCTTTGACTTTGTGCTTCCATCCAAAGATAGTTACTGCCTGCACCAGGTACAGAAAGGAAACCATCACTGTCTGATATCTAAAAAAATGACTTATAAATTCCTTTTGCAGTTTTAACAGATCAAACTTTATACAGTAAAACTCGTACAGTGGATTCCGGTGGACTAGTGAACTTTGTCTGTTATAATCATAATCTGCTATATGTATAAAACAGACAAAATCCGCTATATGTATAAAATGGACAAAATCCGTCATCTGTATGTAACGGGTTAGTTACAGTCAGGAGGTGCCGACTGATCTACGGGGAATTTCCAGCACCAATTTGGCTTACGTATTTCCTTGATTAAACACCTGGCCTTAAATAGGGGCCTGCTTCATTTAATGACTGGGTCAAAATTTCGTCTGAAAAAATAAGCGCCTGCCTTAAATAAGCACCGGGCATTATGTGCATTAAAAAGATTACATTTAGTTGAATCATTCTTTTTTCTAAGTCCGCTGCGGAGCAGTACCTTATAATCCTAATGCCTGATTTATGCTTCTACAACTCCATAACGCTGTGGTCATGCAATGACGTCGACATGCACGTGACCCCTTTAACGTTCTCCGTCATGTCTTTATGCAATTTACAACAGGAACAGCATCTTTTTCTGGATTAAGTTGTCTCTCAATGAGCTTTTAAAATGACGAGAGAGGAAGGAGCGAAACCAGTTAAAGTGACAAATCATAGCCTTTGCGATGTCTGTCATTTAGCAGGTGCGTGGGTTCACAATCACGCAGAGGGCTCTGTCTCTGGCATATGTGTGAAACTTAACACCATATCACTGGCCTTGAATTATGCCCTGCCTCGTTTAGGTACCGGGTCTGAGCACGGTTTTAAAAAAATAAATGCCTGGGCCCGTATGCACGAAGCAGCCTAGGCTAAAAATAGCTCCTTGTGACATTATTCTAAGAAAAATCTTAGAATTTCTTGAATTCTTAGACATTTCTTAGAATTTTCCCTTGGTAAGATAAAAGTTGTTCACAAAGCACCTTAGGCCTTAAGAGAGCTCCTAAGGTGCCAAACTGGTAAGAGTAGTGAGGAGGACTAGCTGGTGGACAAGAGAGAGGAAGCAGAGATACGAGGGCTGTCAATAAAGTAACGGTCCTCTTTATTTTTTTCAAAAACTATATGATTTCATTCATATGTTTTTACGTCAGACATGCTTGAACCCTTGTGCGCATGCGTGAGTTTTTCCACGCCTGTCGGTGACGTCATTCGCCTGTGAGCACTCCTTGTGGGAGGAGTCGTCCAGCCCCTCGTCGGAATTCCTTTGTCTGAGAAGTTGCTGAGAGACTGGCGCGTTGTCTGATCAAAATTTTTTCTAAACCTGTGAGACACATCGAAGTGGACACGGTTCGAAAAATTAAGCTGGTTTTCAGTGAAAATTTTAACGGCTGATGAGAGATTTTGAGGTGATTCTGTCACTTTAAGGACTTCCCACGGTGCGAGACGTCGCTCAGCGCTCTCAGCCGCCGTCGTCAGCCTGTTCAAGCTGAAAACCTCCACATTTCAGGCTCTATTGATCCAGGACATCGTGAGAGAACAGAGAAGTTTCAGAAGAAGTCGGTTTCAGCATTTTATCCGGATATTCCACTGTTAAAGGAGATTTTTTTTAATGAAAGACGTGCGGACGGGTCCACGCGTCGGGACGCAGCCGACGCGGTGCGGCGGCACATAAAAAAACACCTCCGTGTTGATAACCATTTGTAAAATCCAGGCAGCTTTTGATGGCTTTCAGTGGAGTGAGTATATGAGAAATTGTTTAACAGCAGGACATGTTCCAACTTGTCCTTAAGGCTTCCAACAGAGGTGTTTTTCCTGTGGCAGAGCGTCAGTGCGTCTCCTTTAACAGTGGAATATCCGGATAAAATGCTGAAACCGACTTCTTCTGAAACTTCTCTGTTCTCTCACGACGTCCTGGATCAATAGAACCTGAAATGTGGAGGTTTTCAGCTTATTTCCTTTATATAGTGCCAAATCACAACAGAGTTGCCTCAAGGCACTTCACACAGGTAAGGTCTAACCTTACCAACCCCCACAGCAACAGTGGTAAGGAAAAACTCCCCCTGAGGAAGAAACCTCAAGCAGACCAGACTCAAAGGGGTGACCCTCTGCTTGGGCCATGCTACAAACATAAATTACAGAAATAATTCACAGAACAATTCACGGACAAATATACAAGAATTGCTGTTGGTGCACAGAACAGGAGGATCGCCAACATAAAACACAACTCCCATCTCTGGATGGAGCTGCACCTTAAACAGAGAAAAAACAGAATCAGGCTCAAATAGTGGCTCAAATACTTATTTCCCCCACTGTAGCTACAAGTATAGTTGTCAGTATAAACAACATGTTTTGATTATTCTGTATATTTGTCAGTATATGTCAAAAAACAGAAAAAACAGAATCAGGCATTAGAAAGACAAAAAATACTGATTCTGATTGATTGATTATGATTCTGAGAAAGCCCAAAACTACACAGGAGGACCAGGTCAATGACCTAAAGAGAGCTGGGACCACAGTCACAAAGATTACATTAGTAACACATGATGCCGTCATGGTTTAAAATCCTGCAGGGCAGCAAGGTCCCCCTGCTCAACCAGCACATGTCCAGGCCTGTCTGAAGTTCACCAGTGACCATCTGGATGATCCAGAGGAGGCATAAATAGAGCTTTTTGGTATCAACTCCACTTGCCAGAGGATGACAACAACCTCAAGAAAACCGTCCCAACCATGAAGCATGAGGGTGAAAACATCATACTCTGGGGGTGCTCTTCTGCAAAGGGGACCGAACGACTGCACTGTATTAAAGGGAGGATGGATGGGGTCATGTATTGTGAGATTTTGGCAAACAAGTTCCTTCCCTCAGTAACAGCATTGAAGATGGGTCATGGCTGGGTCTTCCAGCATGACAATGACCTCAAACACACAGCCAGAGCAACTAAGGAGGGGCTCCGTAAGAAGCATTTCAAGGTCCTGGAGTGGCCTGGCCAGTCTCCAGGCCTGAACTCAATAGAAAATCTTTGGAGGGAGCTGAAACTCCAAACCTGAAAGATCTGGAGAAGATCTGTAATGGAGGAGTGGACCAAAATCCCTGTTGCAGTGTGTGCAAACTTGGGCAAGAACTACAGGAAACATCTGACCTCTGTAATGGCAAACAAATGTTTCCGTACCAATTGTTAAGGTCTGTTTTTCTAGGGGATCAAATACGTATTTCATGCAATAAAATGCAAATTAATTATTTTTAAAAAAAAATCATACAATGCGATTTTCTGTATTTTTTTTTTTTTTTTTTAGATTCTGTCTCTCACAGTTGAAGTGTACCTACAATAAAAAAAAATACAGACCTCTCCATTCTTTGTAGATGGGAAAACCTGCAAAATTGACAGTGGATCAAATAATTATTTCCCACTGTATACGAAGCAAGGATCGTCAGGTAACACAAATCATGCAATAGGGGTTACAAAGGTCAGCTTATAACCACAGGGTCCTTGGATCAAATCTCGATTAGACGAGAACATTATTTAAGTCCCTGGGGTATAACACACTTTCATAAACTAATAAATAGCTACAGGTATATAACTGCAGTAGCACGTATTATACTGCAAAAAGCAAAACTAGTTGTGTAGCCAAACTTTATTACTTTTTTATTCAGTGTACTTACAAGTATACTTTTATTAACTAAAAAGTGGGAAAACTTAAACCCAAATAGTATTGAATTAGCACACTTACAAGTATGCTAAAAAGTACTTGGGGAAAGAAACCTGAAGTTTACTTAAGTTTATTTAAGAAAATAAACTAAGTTTTTTTTTGGTAATTGTTCTTCCATTCATCAAAAATTGCTGAGGGAGTTTTCTTACCAGTTGCCAATATACTTAATGTCACTCTTGTGTACTGTATTACTCACATATGCCACTTTAAGGTCACCATATAAATAAATCAAATTTTGTTTTTACTCAGGAAACCCATGCTCATTTATTATACTCACAGGTTTAAAGTAAACGCTATTACTGTGTGACCCTTATCTCCTATGCAGCACTCAAGAGAAATATGCTATTTGGGATTCGGAGAGCTGACAGACACAGTATGGAGATTCTACAAATGAGGTCACTGAGCTTTTAAACTTTTTAAAAAGGAAAAAAGAAAATGTTGACATGTAAGTGACCTGCCAACAATTTATCAGAAAGCAAAAGAAACAGGAGTGTTTTGACCAATCCTTTAAGAGATTTTGACATAGTGACATTTTGTGTTTCAAGATTTTTTTAGATTCACTGGCGAACCTCCTCCAAATATGAAAATCTGAGGTGTCATGTAACTTTAATAATGCAAGTTCAATGTAATATGCTTAAGACATCCTAAAGGAGTGGTCATTTTAAACAAAGCCTTGGGCGACAAACAGTAAACTGCATCAGCATTCCTGCAGTCTACCTAAAATGACTGAAAAATTAAAGACAGCAAATACTGTGAAAAGAGATTAATGAACCAAGAATGTATAATATGCAGATGTTAATGGATGGATTGGTGTTGCATGAGGGTCCAGTGACTGAAGCATAATTTGATGCCAAGCCACAGAAAATTTTAACAAGTACTATAACAAGTACTAAGAGAGCATCATGACCTAATTCTCACGTCGTCACCCAAGCCTCTGTTTGATCTTAAGGAGAAAATAAAACTACAACTACACACTTTTTTGCCCATGATGTCGTGAAAATGCATGTTGACAGCCTGGTCCACTGATTGTTCGGCCTCGAAAGTAATAAATCCAAAACCTAGCCAACGACCAAGAGTGAATCAAGGTAGTAGAGGGGTTGTGACAACACAAGATGAAGAACAGTATTGGGCTTCAGCAGAGTGAGGATCCGTCAAGGCTGAGCAAGAGGCTCCTGGGGTTCGGATGACGTTGCAGGCTTGCAGAACAACACAAATCCAAGACTAAAGCCTGGGGAATTGAAGAAAACTTTTCTCTTTACTGTGTAGAAAAATATTTTGTGACAATAACAATACAGATCTGCCTAAAAAATAAAAATTAACAAATATGTATTAATGACAAATGTCATATCTTAAAGAGGTCAGTTAAATCTGGTCAAACCTCAAACAAAACACAGCTGCAGTGACATTTTTGTTCTGCTCACAATATAATTTGGCCAATTGATTAAATATTGCATTATTTTTACTTGATGCCATTTCATCCAAACCCCACCTTGATCTGTCCCCCTGGTATATTGCTGTTGAGCACATACACTCGCAGCATTGTTAATGCATCACAAAAATATGGGAAAAACACAAACTGTAATATGTCTAAAAGCTATTTCCAAGCTTTCCCAAAATCAGTATTTTACATTTGAGTCAGCAAGGATAAGCCTAACAGTGACAAAGTATTTTTGACAACAATATCACAATGATATAGGCCATAAATGATTCCCCAAAACAAAGAAATGCTGGTTTGAGGTTTTGTGTAAGGAAAAGTGCTTTGGTCTCATGTTTCAGCACAACTGTTTAAAATACAGGATCCAGAAGATAAGCTCATCTAACTATTTCTCACAGAACTAGTTTTTCAGATAGTTAAAAGTCTGCAAAGAATTGCAGTGATCCACTTTCAATTAGATTAACATTCCACTGTGGCAAAATTGGCCTGTACACACCTCTCTACTTGGGGACCTAACCTGATTCCAATTAAACATCCTATGAGACCACTGATATTTTTGAAACCTCAAGTAGCATGCAAAGTATTCCCACGCCTCATGAACTATCGCTAATAATATCCTTTCAATGACCCGTTTCCTCATCTAAAATTAAAACCAAACTGACATATTTCGGAGTTTAAAATATCTTTATCTGTGATATAAAAACTGAAAAGTTAAAAATTTGCAAAAACCTGAGTACTTTTACAAAAACTGATACACTATGATCAAAAAATGATTTGCTGAAATGAAGCTATTCCACAAGCTAGATATACAGAAAATGGATAATTTGCCAATTAACACCTTCAACCAGAAGCTTATGCCATTATAATTTGTCAGACTTTCATGACATTTTTTTCATTTGGAGAGGATGTGGGGGAACATTTGGTAGAGCAAAGGAATTCAAAACTTTTATTTGATTTGATTGCAAATAAAATCTTCTTCTCTGTCTTTCGGCTGTTCCCGTTAGGGGTCGCCACAGCAGATCAATCGTTTCCATCTCACCCTGTCCTCTGTATCTTCCTCTGTCACACCAACCACCTGCATGTCCTCTCTCAGCACATCCATGAACCTCCTCTTTGGTCTCCCTCTTCTCCTCCTGCCTGGTGGCTCCATCCTCAACATCCTTCTCCCTTATACCCTGGGTCCCTCCTCTGCACATGTCCAAACCATCTCAATCTCGCCTCTCTGACTTTGTCTCTAAACCGTCCCACCTGAGCTGTCCCTCTGATATGTTCATTCCTAATCTTGTCCATTCTTGTCACTCCCAAAGAGAATCTCAACATCTTCAGCTCTGCCACCTCCAGCTCTGCCTCCTGTCTTTTTGTTAGTGCCACTGTCTTTAAACCATACAACATAGCTGGTCTCACTACTGTTTTGTAAACTTTCCCCTTCACTCTTGCTGATATTCTTCGGTCACAAATCACTCCTGCCACCTTTCTCCACCCACTCCACCCTGTCTGCACTCTCCATTACTTTGAACAGTTGACCCCAAATATTTAAACTCATCTACTTTCACCACTTCTACTCCTTGTAACTGCACTATTCCACTGGGCTCCCTCTCATTCACACACACATGTACTCAGTCTTGCTTCTACTGACTTTCATTCCCCTTCTCTCCAAAGCATATCTCCATTTCTCCAGACTAGACTCAACTTGCTCTCTACTCTCACTACAGATCACAATGTCATCTGCAAACATCATAGTCCATGGGGACTCCTGTCTGATCTCATCTGTCAGCCTGTCCATCACCACTGCAAACAAGAAAGGACTCAGAGCTGATCCTTGGTGTAATCCCACCTCCACCTTGAATGAGTGTCATTCCGACTGCGCATCTCACCGCTGTCACACTATTCTTGTACATGTCCTGCACTACCCTAACATACTTCTCTGCCACTCCAGACTTCCTCATACAATGCCACAACTCTTCTCTTGGCACCCTATCATAAGCTTTTTCTAAGTCCACAAACACACAATGTAACTCTTTCTGTCCTCCTCTGTACTTTTCCAACAGTATTCTCAGAGCAAACATTGCATCTGTAGCGCTCTTTCTCGGCATGAAACCATATTGCTGCTCACAGATCACCTGTTTTCTAAGCCTAGCTTCTACTACTCTTTCCCATAACTTCATGCTGTGGCTGATCAGCTTTATGCCTCTGTAGTTACTGCAGCTCTGCACATCACCCTTGTTCTTGAAAATAGGAACCAGCACACTTCGTCTCCACTCCTCAGGCATCCTCTCACTTTCCAAGGTTTTATTAAACAATCTGGTTAGAAACTCTACTGCCATCTCTCCTAGACATTTCCATGCCTCCATTGGAATGTCATCTGGACCAACTGCCTTTCCACTCTTCATAGCAGCCCTCTTCTTCTTCACTTCTTCCTTGCTAATCTCTTTTACTTCCTGATTTACTCTCACCACATCATCCAGCCTTTTCTCTCGCTCATTTTCTTTATTCATCAACTCTTCAAAATATTCCCTCCACCTTCTCAGCACACACTCACTTGTCAGCACATTACCATGTGCATCTTTTACCACCCTAACCTGCTGCACATCTTTCCAGCTCTGTCCCTTTGTCTGGTCAATCGGTACATGTCCTTTTCTCCTTCCTTACTATTCAACTTCTTGTACAGCTCGCAATATGCCTTTTCCTTTGCTTTTGCCACTTCTCTTCTCGCCTTACGCCGCATCTCCTTGTACTCCTGTCTACTTTCTTCATCTCTCCGACTATCCCAAAACTTTTTCGCCAACCTCTTTCTCCTTACCCAGCTTTATCTATCCATGAAGCCAGAGGACACACACCAATTAGCTAAACTGCAGGATTGTCTTACAGACATAAAGACATGGATGACCTCTAATTTCCTGCTTTTAAACTCAGATAAAACTGAAGTTATTGTACTTGGCCCCACAAATCTTAGAAACATGGTGTCTAACCAGATCCTTACTCTGGATGGCATTACCCTGACCTCTAGTAATACTGTGAGAAATCTTGGAGTCATTTTTGATCAGGATATGTCATTCAAAGTGCATATTAAACAAATATGTAGGACTGCTTTTTTGCATTTACGCAATATCTCTAAAATCAGAAAGGTCTTGTCTCAGAGTGATGCTGAAAAACTAATTCATGCATTTATTTCCTCTAGGCTGGACTATTGTAATTCATTATTATCAGGTTGTCCTAAAAGTTCCCTAAAAAGCCTTCAGTTAATTCAAAATGCTGCAGCTAGAGTACTGACGGGGACTAGAAGGAGAGAGCATATCTCACCCATATTGGCCTCTCTTCATTGGCTTCCTGTTAATTCTAGAATAGAATTTAAAATTCTTCTTCTTACTTATAAGGTTTTGAATAATCAGGTCCCATCTTATCTTAGGGACCTCGTAGTACCATATTACCCCAATAGAGCGCTTCGCTCTCAGACTGCAGGCTTACTTGTAGTTCCTAGGGTTTGTAAGAGTAGAATGGGAGGCAGAGCCTTCAGCTTTCAGGCTCCTCTCCTGTGGAACCAGCTCCCAATTCAGATCAGGGAGACAGACACCCTCTCTACTTTTAAGATTAGGCTTAAAACTTTCCTTTTTGCTAAAGCTTATAGTTAGGGCTGGATCAGGTGACCCTGAACCATCCCTTAGTTATGCTGCTATAGACGTAGACTGCTGGGGGGTTCCCATGATGCACTGTTTCTTTTTCTTTTTGCTCTGTATGCACCACTCTGCATTTAATCATTAGTGATCGATCTCTGCTCCCCTCCACAGCATGTCTTTTTCCTGGTTCTCTCCCTCAGCCCCAACCAGTCCCAGCAGAAGACTGCCCCTCCCTGAGCCTGGTTCTGCTGGAGGTTTCTTCCTGTTAAAAGGGAGTTTTTCCTTCCCACTGTAGCCAAGTGCTTGCTCACAGGGGGTCGTTTTGACCGTTGGGGTTTTACATAATTATTGTATGGCCTTGCCTTGCAATATGGAGCGCCTTGGGGCAACTGTTTGTTGTGATTTGGCGCTATATAAAAAAAATTGATTGATTGATTGATTATGCTTTCCTGGACCTCTTCATTCCACCACCAAGTCTCCTTGTCTTCCTTCCACTGTCCAGATGTCATACCCAGTACTGCCCTAGCTGCCTCCCTCACCACATCTGCAGTACTTTTCCAGTTATCCAAAATTGCTTCCCCTCCAACTAGTGCTTCTCTCACCTGCTCGCTAAATTTCACACAACAGTCTTCCTCCTTCAGCTTCCACCATCTGATCCTTTGTTGAGCTCTCACTCTTCTTCTTTACCTCTAAAGTCATCCTACAAACAACCATCCTATGCTGTCTAGTGACACACTCTCCTGCTACCACCTTACAGTCTGATTTCTTTTAGCTTGCATCTCCTATAAAGAATGTAGTCCACCTGTGTGCACCTTCCTCCACTCTTATATGTTACCCTGTGCTCAACTCCCATCTGTCCTTCCCCATTCCTATCCTTGATACCATATCTACCCATTACGTCCTCATCACCTCTGTTCCCTTCACCAACATGCCCATTGAAGTCTGCTCCTATCACCACTCTTTCATGCTTGGGCACACTCTCCACCACCTCATCTAATACACTCCAGAAATCTTCTTTCTCCTTCATCTCACAACCTACCTGTGGGGCATATGCACTGATGATATTCATCATCACCCCTTCAATTTCCAACTTCACACTCATCACCCTGTCAGACACTCGCTTAACCTCCAACACACTTTTAACATATTCTTCCTTAAAAATGACCCCAACACCATTTCTCTTCCTGTCCTCACCATGGTACAACAACTTGTACCCACCGCCGATGCTCCTGCTCTTACTTCCCTTCCACTTGGTCTCTTGCACACACAATATGTCTACCTTTCTCCTCTCCATCATATCAGCCAGCTCTCTCCCTTTACCAGTCATACTACCAACATTCAAAGTCCCCACTCTCATTTCCACCCTTCTAGTTTTCTTCTTCTCCCACTGTTCGTGGCAACGTTTTCCTCCTCTTCTTCGTCGTCTTCGCCCAGCAGTAGCCCAATTTCCACCGGCACCCTGTTGGGCAATAGCACCGGTGGCGGACGTTATTAACCCGGGCCGCGACCGATCCGGTATGGGAATTCGATTCTGAGTCTGCATAGTTGGGTTGGCTTGTTTTACGCTGGATGCCCTTCCTGACACAACCCTCATTTATCCGGGCTTGGGACCGACACTCAGAATGTACTGGCTGCACCCATGTGGCTGAGTTTTATTGCAAATAAAATAAATAGCAATAATAAATATTCATGAAACTTGCTCAGAAGATTGTGTGTGGTCTGGAAGATGCACCACTGCATTTTAAGAAGGACCCACCAAAACGGGATGGAGCCATGAAATTTTACTGGAATAAAGTTTGGTGAAAATGTATGTCTGTCCTTGATCAGAAACATTACTGTTGTGGTCAGAATTATTGGAACCCCAAATTTTTAAGCACAAAATTTGAAATCGTGAACAAAAACAAGTCAGAAAAAAAATATAGACAAAAAAATATACACGACAGTTATTGACTCCCTTTGACACATTTACAGTTAAATCCACACTGTTACAGCCAGTTTTCTTGAGATCGGTCAGAGGATGAACACATGAATGTGAACTGACTGTCCTGGATGCCTCACAGTGAGAAGGTCCCAGGTTTGAATCCAACCGGGTCATTTCTGTGTGGAGTTTGCATGTTCACCCTGTCTTTAAATGGGTTTATTCCAGGTACTCCAGCTTCCTCTTACTTCCAAAGATGCAGGATAGGTTAATTAGACACTACAAAATTGGCCGTAGGTGTGAGTGAGAGTGTCAATGAGTTTGTCTATGCGTTTCGACCCTGTGATAGCCAGGCAGCCTGTCCAGGGTGAACCCTGCCTTTCACCCAATGACCGCTGGGATAGGCTCCAGTCCCCATGACTCTTAGCAGGACTGAGGTCAGAAAATGGATGAATAAATGAAGGTCTTGCATTTTATTTGCATCAATCATGAAGAAATAAACAGTATGGTATTCACTGGTAATTGTTTGGAGTAGGCAGTTAACAAAAACTGAGAAACCACGCAAGAGGGACAACAGTCAAGACAACCTTGACAACTGTGAAGGAGTTGACTTCTGTGGATGCGATTCAAGAAACTAGATATAAAGCTTTTTTTTTCCTGTTTCTTCACCGGTCACAGCTTCACAGTGGAATGGATCAGAGAATAATTTATAAACACTTCAGCTACAGTTTGCCAGAGGGCATGTTTGAGACAAGTATAGATTTGAGGCAAGGTAATTTCTTAGATCAATGTTTCCCAATCCTGGTCTTTTGGGACCCAAAACATTGCTACTCAGCAGTGTTCAAGCTAAAAGTTGTGAAAGAAGCGTAAGAGAAGGGGAAGCACAATGCTGCTCTGATTTTCCTAGTTGTTAGGAAATGCATCCAGGAGTGGTGTAAGAACAAAGATAAGTTTGTAACCCTGGCAAAAACAGCAAACCCGCTGTCTGGTGGGGGAGGAAAGAAAATTATCAGGACACTGAAGAGGAGCTGATAAAATGGTTCCACAAACGAAGAACGGCAGGCATCCGCATGACAGGGAAGAATCTGAAATATGAGGCACCGCAATAGTATAAGCAACATGGAAATCAGAACTACATAGCCTCAAATGGATGATATTTGAAGTCTGTGGAATGACATAACATATCAAGCTGATGATCCACTTATGTTGCTCAGCACCTGAAAGAACTGATGGATAACAAGGTGGGAAAATTTCTGAAGTATGTCTTGACAATGCACAAGATACGTAAAATGATGCCAATACGAGTGGGAATATGGACAAAATACCAGTTTGGTTCAAACTGTAATGAGGTAGGACTATTTTATTTTCATTTTACCCTGTTCTCTTAGGAATACACAACTGTGCAATGTGCCGAACCAAATCGGGAGGGGGGTCTTTAATGGAATAATAAGGCACTCTGATTATTCAAAATTGGTTTATTTACATAGACTTCTAAAGCTTTTAATTCTGCACTTAAAAATCAGGGGTGACAATAATTCTGACAGAAAGTGTAAAAGTTCAAGTGGGGATACCGCCAGCAAAATTAAAGAAAAGTATTTAAAATCACACAGTAACAATCAATAAATTTTAATTATGAAGTAATTTTTAAGTTTTAATAAGGAAGGAATTTGTTTGTAAGGTTGAACATGGCGTTGAACTGGATAAGATATAAAATTATATATCTAGGAAATAAATTTTAAAATGTAAATATTGTATGAAATGACATGTTGACCCTTGCCTATTGGTACACAACTAATGATTGCCTTCATATTTTCACTGCTGTCGGGAAAATTTTGAGGATTCCGTCAACATTAGACAAGATTTTAGGAATAAAGACTTCACATGCAGCTATTCCATTGCTCAATCACAGAGAAGGAAACATTTTCTATCTCACTGGCAAAAACAGGTGAGCTTTCAGCCCAGTGTATGTTGCTATGCATAAACAAATTCCTTTACACCTCATTTTGATCAAATCAAAAATGTAGGGGCTTCAATATTTGGCCTATACCCCTGCGATACCAGTCAATGCACAGTAACCTAAAGGAGAAAAGACAAATCTTAAGAGACACCGTTAATCACATTCAAACCATTCACAAGGAAAAGTGGGACAGAAGAAAGAAAAATAGAAAGGGCTTACTTACAAAAATACTTATCTTTCTACATATGGGTAAACATACTATGCCATTTATGATAAATGTAGCAGTTAGATCTAAATCAAAGTAAACTTATTCCAATATTTAAAATCTAATAGTTTTAGTTAAATGAAAAAGTTTATATCATTAAAGATTATGTGTTGATTGTTACTATTAAAACACACCATATTAAATTTCAATGACAAACTATTTTGGGTTTCTCCCAACAGAGAATAAACGGAAGGAGAGTTGTAACAAGACTAGGACTACAGCACACACTGTAGGTCAAATACATTCAGTGCTATGTAGGACAAATGTAGATGAAACACCTGTGACTGTAGCTCAGAATAGAGAGTCTGACACCAACACTACCCATGTGTCGGGTCTGATTCCCACTGAGACCCATAACCATGCAGTCAAGTTTAACACATGGTATAAACCCCTATCGTATATTACTGGACAAACTTTTCTCACATGGAGCATACTGTTTCTACATTTGAGTAGTAGTTTTAAGAAACCTTTGAAGCAGTAACGGACCTACAAAAATGTAATTTGGTGTAATTGCTGAATTAGCATTTAAAATTAAGAAAAATAATATTTCATCCATGGATACTCATACGAGGTCTATTAGAAAAGTATCCGACCTTATTATTTTTTTTAAAAAACCATATGGATTTGAATCACGTGTGATTACATCAGACATGCTTGAACCCTCGTGGGCATGCGAGAGTTTTTTTCACGCCTGTCGGTTACGTCATTCGCCTGTGGGCAGTCTTTGAGTGAGGAGTCGTCCACCCGCTCGTCGATTTTTTTCATTGTTTAGGAATGGCTCAGAGACTGTTGCTTTGTTTGATAAAAATTTTTTCAAAACTGTAAGGCACAACTGAGTGGACACCATTCAATAAATTCAGCTGGTTTTCGGTAAAAATTTTAACGGCTGATGAGAGATTTTGGTCTGGTAGTGTCGCTTTAAGGACGGTCCACGGCGCCTGACGGCGAACTGCGCTTCGAGGCGGCAGCGTCTCGCCGTTTCAAGTTGAAAACTTCCACATTTCAGGCTCTGTTGACGCAGTAAGTCGTCAGAGAACAGAGAACTTTCAGAAGAAGTCGGCATGAGGAGTTTATTCGGACATTCCATTGTTAACGGTCATTTTGTAATGAAAGAACGTGCGGGCAGAGTCGCATGTCGAGCTGGACCCGACCGCGGGGGGTCGCGGCAGGAAAAACACCTCCGTTGGAAATCTTAACGGGCAAGTTGGAACATGCCCAAGCTGTTAAACAATTTCTCAGTTACTCACTTGTTGAAAGCCATTAAAAGCCGCCTGAATTCTACAAATGGTTTTCAACACGGAGGTGTTTTTCCTGTCGCGGCGCACACAGATTTGCCGAGTCGTCACGGAAACGACTCGGCGAATTTGCGCGTACGTCTTTCATTAAAAAATGTCCTTAAACAGTGGAATGTCCGCATAAATTCCTCATGCCGGCCTCTTCTGAATCTTCTCTGTTCTCTCACGATGTCCTGGGTGAATTAAGCCTTAAATTAGGATGTTTTCAGCTCGAAACAGGCCGACGACAGCGCCTGGAAGCGCTGCAGGACGTCCCGCTCCGTGGGAAGTCCTTACACCGACAGAAACACCCCATAATCTCTCATCAGCCGTTAAACTTTTCACAGAAAACCAGCTTAATTTCTCGAATAGTGTCCACTCGGATATTCCTCACAGGTCCAGAAAAAATTTTGATAAAGCAACGCGCGCCGTCTCGAGCAGCGTGTGAAAAAGGAATTCAGCCGAGAGGGCGGGACCACATCTCACTCAAGGCCTGCCCACAGGGAAATGACGTCACCGACACGCGTGAAAAAACTCACGCATGCGCACGAGGGTTTAAGCATGATTGGTGTAATCGCATGTCATTCAAATCCATATAGTTAAAAAAAAAAAATAAAAGGGTCGGTTTATTATCTAAGAGACCTCGTATAATGACAAATAAAAAAAGGACAAATATTTACATTTTTGGTGGATTCACTTTCTTGTAATCTGTAGCCTCTCCATCAATTAGGAAGGTCCTCGTCTTTTAAACAATACATTTTTTTTACATTCCAAATATAGTCCATTGATGCACTTGGAATGCATTGCTAGTGATTTTAGATTCAAGAGGATTTAAAATGTACTTATACACCTCAAAAGACATCGCAGTTTATACATGTATTTCACTTTATTTTACTGAGGAAGTTAAGTCTGCAGCAAATATTTCAAAGTATTATACATTCAGTTATTTAATGTAAGCGAAAAAATAAAATATAAAAGAAATGGGAGGGGGAAAAATGGCAAAGAACATTGCCAACAAATGGTGTATTTTTAGGATAGCTCTTCTGCTTTTTTGTTTAGCTGGTCCTGCAGCTTATATTTTAAAGTGGCTTATGTAAAAAAAATAAATAAATACTGTATTATCATTAGCAAAATGTCACTGCATACATGTGTGAGACGTGAACACTCCTGTATACTGATCTGAATGAGGTTGTGTCTGAACCACACTCTGTAGCAGAAGGTGGCAGTAATGCACCACTAAGCTGGATGCTAACCACCATAAAGCAAAAAGAAAAGATGGTGATAATCATTATGATGGTGATCTGACTGAGGAGGATATGCTGGGTATTAGAGAATGTGCAAAATTAATAAATCATGCTCTCACACTGAAAGACCATGCTCTTGAATATAGAGGGAATAACTTTCATACAACTCTGCACTCCACTTGTTTGCACTTTATGGGACAGCTGAAAGACAACAAGGAGAGTGGCTCGCCTGAGGTAAAGGTAACTACAATGTTTTTAAAATGCATAATCAATTAAAAAGTTTATTTACACTTAGTGATGTAAACGTGCACACATTTAGCTCTGAGCAGACATTTTTCTCTGTTCAGTGGCAACAAAAAGCAGTGTCCTTTAGAGTTCTTTGTGCCACATACAATAACAATCAATAAATTAGCTTCTGCTTGCTAACACTGGGTGTGCATTATAAATAAATAATGTACTAATTACATTAATGTTGCTTTTTGTTGGATGAAGCAGTAGCACCACATTTCCAAAATAAGTAGGCTTGTAGACCAATGAAACATGTTTTTTCCTCTTCATGGAGGATTGTTTGGACAGATGTAACTAATACTCCGGTGTGACATGCTGCCCAGAAAACACAGTATTTAAGATTACTTAAGCCAGTGATATTTGTAATTCACAGCTCCTTACATAAATAACTGAATCAAACAAACCTATACCACCTTTTGTTTTGAGACTTTTCTTAATGTGAATATTTTCACATTTCTTTACTTCTCTCTCATAGTAAACTGAATATCTTTGGGTTATGGGCAAAATAAAACATTTGAAGACATCATCTTGGGCTTTCGGAAACCCTGATCAACATTTTTCACCATTTTATGAACCTAACAACTAATCAGTTAACTGAAACAATAACTGACATTAAATGATAATGAAAATAATTGTTTGTTGTAGCCCTAGTTGAAACACTCCATAAAACTGACGCCAATAAATTTGAAATGCGACCATATATAAAGGCTGGGATTAGTTTAAAGATATCATTGCTTGCTGCAGTGTGAGGAAATTAGAGGCATCATTTTATAAAATTGTAACTACAAAAGTACTGCCATACCCATGTTCATTTCATCTTCATGTATTTCACATGTAAGCTGTATATTTCGCACCAAATTATTAAAAGGGGGGAGGGGCGGACTGTGTTTTCATTATCATTTCCATTTTGCGTGTGATACAGTGGCTTCATATAAACTTTTCAAAATGCTTTGTGTTTTGAAAAAGCCATGGAGTTGTAGTGCTACTTGGAACTATGTCTGCTTTTAAGATGGTGCTCTTTGGTAGAAGATACCAAGGCACTCATCTGATGAAAAAGTTAAAATGCCTTTATTTTATGGGCAAATCACAATTACCTCCGCCAAGGAGGTTATGTTTTCGGTCGTGTTTGTTTGTCTGTCTGTCTGTCAGCAGGATAACTCAAAACGTTTTGAACGGATTTTGATGAAATTTTGTAGAATGGTTGGAAATGACAAGAGGAACAAGTGATTACATTATAGTGGTGATCCGGATCCCGATGCTAATGCATTAGCATGTCTATGGCATTTTCAATGTTAAAAGTTAGCATTAAGCAGTTGCAGCTGTCATCATGTTCGGGTGCATTTGTTTTCAAATTGTAATATTTCTTAAATTTATTTTTGTTTATATATTAATAATCTAATAATTATTATATACCATTTTAGAGAAAGACACAAAAAGAAATAGATCACTGTGCCAAGGAGGGAATCTCTTTAGGGTCAGTGACCCCATAGCCTTGTTTAGAGAAGTGTTTCATAGATGTTAAAAAATTCATATATTTGCAGTTTAGTTGAATAATAAATTGAATTTTGTCTCTTATTTGTTTTTGTCTATAAGCACATGCAATATCAATATCAGTGCTCAGATGACAGTAGCTTCTGGGAAAGGTGCAAGTTGCAAAAAACTGTGATGCCAAGCACTAAGGATACATGCTATCCAGTCACAGCAGATAAAACTTTTTCTACTACTGAGCAAACATCATTGTTGGACTTTTTTAGGTTCAATGATTCCACAGCGTGTAGATGTTATGGCGTCAGTGACCCCATGGCCTTGGTGGAGGTTTGCACTCTCTGAGTGCTTCTAGTTAAAAACATGCACTTGGATGCATTTCGGCTAGAAGCCTTCATCGGGAATTGAACACTCTCATTCTGAGAATGTTCACTTCATCATATCATTTCCATTTTGCTTGTGATACGGTGGCTTCATATAAACCTTTCAAAATGCTTTGTGTTTTACTGAACATGTTTCATCTATGCCAAGTTTGTGATATGGACTGATGCATTTTAATTGAATTAACATCTGGGGATGAAGGCACTTTTTCTCTTTGGGCCAGTATAGTTTGTCATGAGATTTAAAGATGGTAAAATATGGAGAGCAGAGAGAAAAAAATGAAAAGGATCAGCTTTTACCTCGGGGCCTCTGCTTCTCCGCATCATAGATCATTACCACCTCTGTGACCTTGAATGGGACAAATGAAAAAGCAACTCCATTTAGAAAATCAGAAAGAATCAGTTTTTATTCCAGTTAATATACTACATCCATTTGAACACATAATCAAATGTTCATTCTCACAGTAATAAAATTCCTTTGGTTACAGTATTGATCCTATATAAGTCAGCATTTTTGGCAACCTTAGAGATGGGATGAACAGAATTATTATATGTATTTGATAATACTCACCACTCCAAATCTATTGAAATAGTCCCTGAGTTCAGGCTCGCCACAGTTATGGGGGATTCCACCTACAAATATCTTCTTTGATTTATTGCTATCGGCTTTGCTGCCCTTCTGAAAGACAACAGGGAGTGTGTGGATTTCAATTCCTGTTAAAGGGTTACTATGGGAGGGGACCACTAAGCATCATCTATTCAGACATTGCATGGGAAAAGAAAAAGAAAAAAATTAGGTTCTTTTGCCCTGGGGTATAATTCTTAACATGTCACGTCAATGCAAACACTAGTCTGCAGAGATCAGAGAACCCAGCTTCTACTACTTACTCTGAACTACTAAGCATTTTAACACTGCTCTGTGCTGTACTCTGACTCTGATTGGACCAATCATTTGTTTGCATGTTCTACATAACATTTCCAAGCAGCTCTGTGAGTTAAACTGCATGAAATGGGAAACGCTGATACAGGAATTCTGTGCTTCCAGTGAAAAATTAATTATAAGATGGTTTATGGAAAGCAAAGGTAATGATTAGCCCTTTTGCATCACAAAATTACAGTAAGAGATCTCCTCATGACTCAAGAGAAAATCTGCTTGTGTTTTCTCACAAGAGATGTCGTAATCCAATTGAAGCAATTGGTATGGGGCCCAATCAAAGTTTTTTTGAGTGACCGTACTGGATATACTCAACATGATTTTCATAGATCGGTCTGTCTTCTGTTTTGTTCTGTTCATTTCATTTCAAATACACACAGTCCATTTCTGACCGTTGATGCATGTGATCGGGCAGGACTTAAATGATGTTTTGGGTTTTTATCATCTTGTCCATTTTCCTCCCGTACTGGACACGACAGACCCAGAATGCCCATAATTAACAATATAATTTCAAAAATATTGAATGCAAATTAAAAACACTCTTCAAGTAAGATGATAAACAGAAAGCAGTCTGAGGTAAAAACCAGATTATTTTTAGCAATCAAGCTCAAGATCTCCCCATGGCCCATGAAGAAAAAACAAAAGGACAACAACTACTACAATCCAACCTCAGGATAAGGAGCTTAGGTGACAGTTTCCAGCAGAAACATCTATGCTAACCTTCCCAATAGAAATCTGATTCCTCTTACCCAGCCCTCCTTGGTTCGGGACTTTTCAGGTTGCATTCCTCTGGGAGTGCATGGCTTCGGGTCAATCTAACAGCAGAGAAAGAGAGAACATTTAACATTAAGCTGAAATGAAGGAACCGTCACATGTTCTTCTACAGTGAATCAAATGTTCTGACTTTCTTAACACTACATGGTGCCAAACACTACACAACGACATATTAATCCGAATACATGACCAATAAAACACCATGCCCTGCTCTGCCTCTTGTCACCAGAAAAAAAAATAAATAAGTAAACACGTCATTTATCAGGAGCAGGCAATGTGGCATGATTAACAGAGAAGAAAAATTTGATTAACAACTTCTTTTGTTTCTTCTCAGAAATCAAACTTATGAGCCATTCTTTCTCATCTGACTTATGATGAAAAACGAGGTTAATTCACACAACGTGCAGGAACATTCCTCCTTCTGACTCAGGGTTCTCCCAAGACAATGGAAGAAATACATCTGTGTGATCAGACACCCTGAAAAACAGTGGCGAGGTCCGCATGAACAGGGCACTCACCCACTTGTAGAATCACTTCCAAGATCAAATATGTAAAGTCCACTCCACCAAGTAGTCCCCACGTACGGATTGCATGTAATCACCAGCAGCTGTCGCAGAGCTCCTTAAAGTTTTCTCACGATTTTGGCACGTTAAATAGAAAGCCTATTATCGCCTGAAAATAACGTATTCCAACTTTTTTCCAATGTAAGAAATACATCTGCATGTTCAGACAGCCTGTAAAAACAGCTTCGTGGAGACATTCCATGTGCGCATTCCTCACAGCAGTAAAATAGCATCCTACAAAACAAAGAGCAGCGTCACCACATGTTAGGATCTAAAACCTGACAGATTGAAAAAAAATTTATACTTTTGTGGTAAATGATGTCATCTCCTCTCTGTACATTCTATGTAAATTTGAGCCGTCGCTTTCGAATGAAAGCTCAGAAGCTTTGTTATCAGAAATAGTAGAGTTCGTTCATTCTGTCAGCCCTTGGGATGTCTCTACTTTTCCTAAACGAGAAATTATGAGTTTTCTGAAAATGCACCAACTGACTCGCGGAGCAAGAGGGATAATTAGTACAACCCCAATTCCAATAAAGTTTTGACGTTGTGTGAACTGTAGATAAAAACAGAATACAATGATTTGCAAATCCTCCTCAACCTATATTCAACTGAATACACCACAAAGACAAGATATTTAATGTTCAAACTGATAGACTGCTTTTGTGCAAATATTTGCTCATTTTGAAATGGATGCCTGCAACAAATTTCAAAAAAGCAGGGACAGGGGCAACAAAAGACAGAAAGTTGATAAATGCTCAAAGAACACCTGTTTAGAACATTCCACAGGTGAACAGGTGGAAACAGGTGAGTGTCACAATTGGGTATAAAAGGAGCATCTCCAAAAGGCTCAGCCATTCATAAGCAAAGATGGGGCAAGGATCACCACTTTGTGAACAACTGCATGAAAAAAATAGTCCAACAGTTTAAGAACAATGTTTCTCAACATGCAGTTGCAAGGAATTTCGGGATTCCATCATCTACAGTCCATAATATAATCAGAAGATTCAGAGAATCTGGAGAACTTTCTACACGTAAGCGGCAAGGCCGAAAACCAACACTGAATGCCCGTGACCTTCATCCCTCACACGGCACTGCATTAAAAACCGACATCATTGTATACAGGATCTTACCGTGTGGGCTCAGGAGCACTTCAGAAAACCATTGTCAGTTAACACAGTTTGTGCAAGTTAAAACTCGACCATGCAAAGCGAAAGCGATACATCAACAACATCCAGAAACGCCACCACCTTCTCTGGGCCCGAGCTCATTTGAAATGGATAGACACAAAGTGGAAAAGTGTGCTGTGGTCTGATGAGTCCATGTTTCCAAATCCATCCATCCATCCATTTTCTTCCGCTTTATCCAGAGTCGGGTCGCGGGGGCAGCAGCTCAAGCAAAGCCGCCCAGACCTCCCGATCCACACACACCTCCTCCAGCTCCTCCGGGGGAACCCCAAGGCGTTCCCAAGCCAGCCGAGAGAAGTAGTCCCTCCAGCATGTGCTGGGTCTTCCCCGGGGCCTCCTCCCAATGGGACGTGCCCAGAATACCTCTCCAGTGAGGCGTCCAGGGGGCATCCGGAAAAGACGCCCGAGCCACCTCAACTGGCTTCTTTCGACGTGGAGGAGCAGTGGCTCGACTCCAAGCTCCTCCCGAGTGACAGAGCTCCTCACCCTATCTCTAAGGGAGCGCCCAGCCACCCTGCAGAGGAAACTCATCTCGGCCGCTTGTACTCGCGATCTCGTTCTTTCGGTCATGAGCCAAATCTCATGACCATAGGTGAGGATCGGAACGTAGCTCGATCGGTAAATCGATAGCTTTGACGAGGCTCTCGATTCGTGTTGGATTGTTGATGTCAAACATTTCAAAATATTTTTGGAAATCATGGACATCATGTCCTCTGGAGAAAAGAGGAAAAAGACCATCCAGATTGTTACCAGCACAAAGTTCAAAAGCCAGCATCTGTGATGGTATGGGGGTGTGTTAGTGCCCTTGGGATGGGCAACTTACACATCTGTGATGGCACCATCAGTGCTGAAAGGTACATCCAGGTTTTGAAGCAACACTTGCTGCCATCCAAGCAACATCTCTTTCAGGGACATCCCTGTTTATTTCAGCAAGACAATGCCAAGCTACATTCTGCACGTGTTACAATAGCGTAGCTTCGTAGTAAAAGTGTGGGTACTAGAATGTCCTGCCTACAGTACAGACCTGTCATCCATTGAAAATGTGTGGCACATTATGAAGTGCAAAATACGACAATGGAGACCCCAGACTGTTAAACAAATGAAGTCGTACATCAAGCAAGAATGGCAAAGAATTCCACCTACAAAGCTTCAACAATTAGTGTCCTCAGTTCCCAAACGCTTACTGAGTGTTGTTAGAAGGAAAGGTGATGTAACACAGTGGTAAACATACCACTGTCCCAGCTTTTTTGAAACGTGTTGCAGGCATCCATTTCAAATTAGCAAATATTTGCACAAAACCAATAAAGTTTATCAGTTTGAACTTTAAATATCTTGTCTTTGTGGTGTATTAAATTGAATATAGGTTGAAGAGGATTTGCAAATTATTGTATTCTGTTTTTATTTACATTTTACACAACGTCCCAACTTCACTGGAACTGGGGTTGTAATAAAATACATCTGCGACCACTAATTATTACTGTATGTGCATGGATTGAATCATGAATACTTTGATGTTGTGTAGCTAACTGGGATGTTAAATAACATGTGACATGTCCTTGTTTTTGTACTTGTGGCTTTTGGCTTCTTTTTTTTTTTATATCTAAACGATAATTTTTCCCATTCATTTTTCCATTCTTTTTGCAAGAAGGAAGGCGTAAGTCATTTTTAGTCTGTGCAAATTGGTTTCAGTATCAAATTTAGCTATTTCTTACATTCCAAGTTCGTCATTAGCACTTACATTTTTGTTTGGGGGAGGAAAACTGGACCTTTTGTTTTTTGACAATATAGAGGGGTGTCAAAATCTGAATCACAAGGACAACATGAGACTTTCACACTTTGAAGTGAATGCCCCCAGCCTGGTGATATTGTGACTTGGTAACAAACTTTTCAAATTGAAAATTATGCAGGGGAAATGTGTAAAAAAGTCTGGCAACTCCCACTTTTTAAATTGTTTTTCTGTACATTGTTTTTTCTTTCAAATGAGTTTATTGCACATTCGTAACATGTATACGGTCTGTCAATGAAACACAAACATTTTACATTAATTTCACTAATCAAATTCAGCACAGACTCAGACCAGAAACAGTACTAGATTTTCATTTCTGTCTTAGGACTTCAGGGCACAAGGACCCCAAGTGGAACCACTGCGCGCCACTTCAGGCTATGGTTGCCACCAGCACCACCATAAAAAAAAAATTTCTGGGGAGAACCCTGTTACTTATCTCCGTTCATCTCTGATTTCAAATACTCACATTTCTCCCGTCAAGATTATGTGGCTTTGTTTCCAGCACTGTCCGTACACAGTTGGGGTCTTTAAATTTGACAAAGCCAAAACCTCGTGACTGATTTGTAGTTTTGTCCTTCATGATGACACAATCGACTACTTCTCCATATTGTGAAAAGTAGCTTCTCAGTGTTTCTGAGAAAAGAAAGAGAAAGCAGGGAATAATGGCTGAACTTCACAACAACAAACAGCACCCCGATACTGTCAATGTGAGGATACAATCAGATATACACTCAACCCAGTTTCTCTGCTATAAATGAAACAGCATGGCGATGATTTATAGAACTTGTGTATTCATGATGATAAATGAGTGAAAGAAAATATCCTCAGCACCTCAACATTCACAAACACACAACTGGGACAAAACAGGTGTGGAAGGAAAAAAGTGTGTGTGTGTGTGTGTGTGTGTGTGTGTGTGTGTGTGTGTGTGTGTGTGTGTGTGTGTGTGTGTGTGTGTGTGTGTGTGTGTGTGTGTGTGTGTGTGTGTGTGTGTGTGTGAAAAATCACAAAGAAACAATTCCACTCTGACCTCGATTTTGTTTTTCAGCATGTTTTGAATGTGAAATGAAATCTCAAAATAAATACATAAATATCGTAGTCGTATAGCTTACACAATCACACACACAAAGCTCTCAACAGCACAGCAATGACCCACTGTCGTGGTCTACAGCACCAAATACACTAACTACCCTAGCACCCACTAAAATAAAGCATGCCAACTTTGAACAAATGAAGACTCACTTTGGAGAGTGTTACTGTAATTGGTTTTCTTGATGCGGCGAGACTCTGGGGCATTGTCAAGGAAAATAAGCTCAGAGTCCGTAGTGCTCTGGTTCTGACTGTAACAGCACCAGTGTCTTTGGCACAAACAAGTCCTCATGCAAAGTTACACACTGGTCAACAAAGCATGAGCCAATCAAAGGCTTTGGTCTCCAACTACACCATCTAAGGATCTATACCTCTCACCATGTCTCAATGAAAGCACAGAACTGATATATACTGTGTAAGTTATTTTAGCACACCACCGGCAATTTAAGCAGTGACTATCTAGACTCTTTACTCAAGTGACACTTGCCTTTGGGTGCCTCAAAAACTTTCTGATAAAACAGTGACTGTCAGAACCACTGGTATATCAAACTCAACCAACACAAATTATATAACGGCTGAGTGGATCCTTATCATTTGATTGGTGCTTTGTACGTCACGTGACATGGATTATTCATCCCATTTGTGTTGCATTGCATTTAGTGCAAATTTGGTTCCATATGTTTGGTACCATTGCACTCTGCACAAACGCGCACACTCACACAAGCCGGGCGGCACTTAGCTTTAAAACAAACAGCAGTTTGTTTTGCTGATGGACGACGATTTGATGCACGGCATGGCAGACTTCATCGTCAGAATTATTTTTGGACTCCCATTTAAAGTTCGTGTTGGATTGTTGATGTCAAAGAAGCAGTGATGCACCAAAGCTGGATTAATTTCTGACAATTGTTTTTTGCAGCACTGAGGAGGTACCAAAATGTAAGTCCCTTTTCTGTTGTTTGTAAATTAATACAATATAAAATGAGAAGAATCTATTTTAACCGTTATATAAAACAAATGATGAATGTTTTTACATTCTTTCAATGGTACGATTATTTTGAGGTGAAAGCTGGAACATACCATTCAACTCAGCTTCGCCTCATGAAATATTTGTACCACTGAACTCAAACATTCGTTATTTGTATATTATCTCACGTGGAAGATCAGAAAAACAGTCTTAAAGAAGTACAGTTAGAAAACGGCAGCACAACGGCTTAAGCCCCTTTCACACCGGGCCCACTTTGAGTTGCGTCGTGCGGGGTCACGACGACACAGGAATGTCTGCGTCAGGTGTACACAGCAGGGGGGCAAAGAGGAGGTGAGGAAGCAGAGGAGAACCTGCAGACAGACTCACCTGCAGCCAGTCTGTGTGCGCTCTGATTTCTCTTCTAGTTTATACACTCAACAAAAATATAAACGCAACACTTTTGGTTTTGCTCCCATTTTGTATGAGATGAACTCAAAGATCTAAAACTTTTTCCACATACACAATATCACCATTTCCCTCAAATATTGTTCACAAACCAGTCTAAATCTGTGATAGTGAGCACTTCTCCTTTGCTGAGATAATCCATCCCACCTCACAGGTGTGCCATATCAGGATGCTGATTAGACACCATGATTAGTGCACAGGTGTGCCTTAGACTGCCCACAATAAAAGGCCACTCTGAAAGGTGCAGTTTTATCACATAGCACAATGCCACAGATGTCGCAAGATTTGAGGGAGCGTGCAATTGGCATGCTGACAGCAGGAATGTTAGCCAGAGCTGTTGCTCGTGTATTGAATGTTCATTTCTCTACCATAAGCCGTCTCCAAAGGCGTTTCAGAGAATTTGGCAGTACATCCAACCAGCCTCACAACCGCAGACCACGTGTAACAACACCAGCCCAGGACCTCCACATCCAGCATGTTCACCTCCAAGATCGTCTGAGACCAGCCACTCGGACAGCTGCTGAAACAATCGGTTTGCATAACCAAAGAATTTCTGCACAAACTGTCAGAAACCGTCTCAGGGAAGCTCATCTGCATGCTCGTCGTCCTCATCGGGGTCTCGACCCGACTCCAGTTCGTTGTCATAACCGACTTGAGTGGGCAAATGCTCACATTCGCTGGCGTTTGGCACGTTAGAGAGGTGTTCTCTTCACAGATGAATCCCGGTTCACACTGTTCAGGGCAGATGGCAGACAGCGTGTGTGGCGTCGTGTGGGTGAGCAGTTTTCTGATGTCAATGCTGTGGATCGAGTGGCCCATGGTGGCGGTGGGGTTATGTTATGGGCAGGCGTCTGTTAAGGACGAAGAACACAGGTGCATTTTATTGATGGCATTTTGAATGCAAAGAGATACCGTGACGAGATCCTGAGGCCCATTGTTGTGCCATACATCCAAGAACATCACCTCATGTTGCAGCAGGATAATGCACGGCCCCATGTTGCAAGGACCTGTACACAATTCTTGGAAGCTGAAAATGTCCCAGTTCTTGCATGGCCGGCATACTCACCGGACATGTCACCCATTGAGCATGTTTGGGATGCTCTGGACCGGCATATAAGACAGCGTGCACCAGTTCCTGCCAATATCCATCAACTTCGCACAGCCATTGAAGAGGAGTGGACCAACATTCCACAGGCTACAATTGACAACCTGATCAGCTCTATGTGAAGGAGATGTGTTGCACTGCATGAGGCAAATGGTGGTCACACCAGATACTGACTGGTATCCCCCCCCCCCCCCCCCCCCCCAATAAAACAAAACTGCACCTTTCAGAGTGGCCTTTTATTGTGGGCAGTTTAAGGCACACCTGTGCACTAATCATGGTGTCTAATCAGCATCTTGATATGGCACACCTGTGAGGTGGGATGGATTATCTCAGCAAAGGAGAAGTGCTCACTATCACAGATTTAGACTGGTTTGTGAACAATATTTGATGGAAATGGTGATATTGTGTATGTGGAAAAAGTTTTAGATCTTTGAGTTCATCTCATACAAAATTGGAGCAAAACCAAAAGTGTTGCGTTTATATTTTTGTTGAGTGTATTTGTTTTTGTGCTGAGCTGCACGTCTATGCTCTGAGTTCTGTCACAGTTTATCTTTCTTCCTTTGACCGCAAGCTGCGCACATGCATGCATCGAACCATCCGTAAGAAAATGTGGAGCTGTCTGGAGTTATACTTGACGTGGACATGTCCTGTCTCTGGCAGTCAGTCTGTGAGCAGGACTTTTATGGACTTTATTTAAACACAGTTGTGAGAGAATTTAAGAGCGAACAGCAGCAGCTGCCAGGCTGCAATCAGCATTTTTTTCTGTGCTCTTTGAGCGTGTAGTTTCACTGCATTGTGTACACGGTATAAAAACAATACCGCTTGATTTATACTTATGGAACACAGTAGGAATCATAAATTGGCATCAGGAACGTTGTATTGTGAGGGTGTGGCTTCCAGTCACGTTGAATACCGCTGATTTGCCCTGACTTGCGTTGAAACTACTTCCTTTCTGTGTCAAGCATAGGACCCAGAAAAAAAATTAAACATGTTTAATTTTTGGCATCCAATTCGCTTCATCCTTTGCGTCCGTCGCGGTGTTGTGGTGTTAAGCTACATCGTCTCAGCACTAGGTTGCATCCACGCGCCGTCATCATGCCGCCGCACGACGTAACTCGAAGTGGGTCCGATGTGAAAGGGTCTTTAGTGGTTAGCACTGTTGCCTCCCAGCAAGAAGGTCATGGGATTGATTCCCACCTGCGGCCTGTGTGT
Organism: Thalassophryne amazonica; assembly: GCF_902500255.1. NCBI lineage: Eukaryota > Metazoa > Chordata > Actinopteri > Batrachoidiformes > Batrachoididae > Thalassophryne > Thalassophryne amazonica. The sequence continues at coordinate 60,136,812 of NC_047112.1, read as the reverse complement.
GGAGTTTGCATGTTCTCCCCATGTTTGCATGGATTTCCTCCGGGTGCTTCAGTTTCCTTTCACATTTAAAGACATGCAGGTTAGGTGAACTGTAAACTTTATAATTGTCCAGGTCTCCCTTGCAAAAGAGATCTAGATCTCAATGGGACTAACTTGATTAAATAAAGGTTAAATTAAATTTAAAAAAAAGACTAGTACTCAGACACAGTGGATATAGAAAGTCCACATGCCATTGGGCTTTTATACGTTTCGATTTCCTTATGCCATTCAAAAATAAAAGAATTTCAGGCTTCTCTACATTTAATATTCTAGAATTAACTACTTTTAACTCTCACTGAAAATAAATGGCAACAACAGGACACATTAATTAAAATGACCAACACCAAAATAATTGAACGCACATCATTTTCGCTTTAGTATTACACTAAATCATCACTTTCCAACCAGTTTTCTTCAGACACGTCAGGGACAAACAAACATACATTACGGCTCTCAACTCAACCTGTACACCCAGTACCTACTAAGCCTGCCCAGTAACTGCCCTGCACCGTCTCTTACAGGGCTGCAGAGTGGATGAGTGCCCATTTTTTTGAGAGCGCGGGAGTTAAAATTTCACCTGGTTGAATGTGTGAGTGCACAATGAACATTTCTTTTCTTGGCAGTTCCCAATAGCCGTTACAAAACGTGAGGGTTACAGTGATAGTGATATAAATGGAAAAAGGAGGTGGTGTGCATTATGTTGCTTTCTGTTCCATTCACACACGTTTGGTCAAGCGTTGAAAAATTTGCTCTGAAATATCACAGGTTGAGAACCAAATGTGCGCAGATATAATTCAGAACCGTGAGTGTAATACCTTCTTATTGTTGTGGAAATAGCCTTAAAATTGACCATTTTACATCTTAAAATCCAAACATTGCTGCAGTTTGGCTTCTCTGGCTCAGACACAAGAGACTGTTCAAATGTCAACTTGTGTATTGCATCATCAGTCGCAGTTTCACAGTGAAGTGGAGGGGAAAATTTGAGAATTTTTAAATGGCAAAGAAATTAAAACATGCACGAGCCCAAGTTATGTAGACTGTCAATATCCACTGCAGATAACACAAATAAAAACAAAACAAAAATAAATAAAAGTTAAGGCAGCCCAAATCTGTATTTCTCCCCGATTCATTTTGCTGTATTGCTGGATTTTCTGTTATTTTTCCCACTCTATGTCCCAACAATGTTATAACAACAACATTGTCCCATTATGAATGTAAATGTGATATGGGTGGTCCATGTCAATTAATCACAAGTATAATGTATATCCGTGATTATGATTAACAGTATGACATAGTTGCTTCCCAGTTCTCTCAGTAATGCTGCATTTACACATCGGCAGGATACTTTACAAATGTCATATTTGCATCATTCTTGGCACATTCCTAACATTCTTAATGTGACTTAACGCATCTGAATAGGTTTCTTAATGCTGCGTTTACACATAACAACGACAAGTCACGAATGCTACAAAGTATACATTCTTGGCCGCTGATCACGAATGTGATGATTCTGGGCAGAGGCGTGAGGTGTCCTCAGGAACTGCTGCAACTTGTTACCACCCGTTACGATTAATGGCACCTGTTGCTGGAGAATTATCAGGAACCATTACGCACGGTCAAGAATAGTGTTCCGCGTTGTTGCGCGCAACAGCGCATCGTTAAGTTCTGTCACGTTGTGAACGAGGTGAATTGTCTCCACACACACCCATATTCATCCAACTGAATTCAGATCGCTCCAGTTTTTCAGAAGAACTTTGTGACTGCATGCGTAGTTGGGCTCTGTGCCATGGAGTGGCGCAGAAAGGAGGAGGAGGAGGAGGACAGAGCCAGTTGTGTGGCTTCATGCGGCTGTCGTCTCGTGCATTTTCCCAAACATTATGCACATGTAGCAGGTGGAACACCTGCAGGAGCGCACTGAAGAGCACTGAAATTAGACTTCTGCCGACTTGGTGTCAGCAATGAAACTAAATGCGGTGCAGCAGGGTTTAATTGTGCGCACGCTTCTTCCTCCGCCGGACTGGAGGAGGTGCAGAGATGTCTGGCTGCACGTGAGTCTCCTCTCGCTCCTCTGGTTGCTCAGACTCGTTCTCCCGCTCATCGATTACAACAGCAGGTGGAACACCTGCAGGAGCGTCCTGAGGAGCTTCAGCAGGAACTGTGGAACGACATTTGGAGCCGAGCTTAATTGTGCGCACGTGACAGAAAACTGATTTGTCGTGGCGCGCAGTGAAATGTGACGCTGCGTTACAAATCGTGTCAAAACTTGACAGTTTCCGTGTCACTTCGTAATAATGCGTGACAGTTTGGGCTCCAAGAACCATCACAGGAACCACTACGAATGTTGTCACGTTCTATTAAGGATCAATACTCATCAAGACGGATCAATACGCTCAGTTGTGACCTCCACGACGTGAGACGAAATGAGGGTGGTGTGTGACATTCGTGGAAGATTTTTTGACAGGCAAAAACATGCTCCACGAATATCAAGAATATCACGCACCAACACGCACTATTAAGAAACCTATTCAGATGTGTTAAGTCACATTAAGAATGTCAGGAATGTGTCACGAATGACAGAAAAATGACATTCGTAACGTGTCTTGGTTATGTGTAAACGCACCTTAATAGTGCGTGTTGGTGCATGATATTCGTGATTTTCGTGAAGCATGTTTTTGGCTGTCAAAAAAAAATAAAAAAATCTTCCACGAATGTCATGCACCACCCTCATTTCTCCTCATGTCGTGGAGGTCGCAAGTGAGCGTGTTGATCCATCTTGATTAGCGGTGATCCTTAACAGAGCATGACAATGTTCTTCTCTGACATGCGCACAATTAAACCCTGCTGCACCGCATTGAGTTTCATTGCTGCAGTATGCTGAAGAAAGACGGTGACGCCAAGTCGGCTAAAAGTTTTGTGCCAATGCTCAGCAGCGCACTACTGCTGGTGTTGCACCTGCTGCTGCTGTGTCTGATGTTTGGGAAAACGCGCAAGACAAGAGCCGCGTGGAGCCACACATCTGGCTCTCTCCGTCTCTTCCTCCTCTCTGCACCACTCCATGGCACAGAGCCCAACTAAGCATGCAATGACAAAGTTCTTCTGCTGTGGATTAATCTAGATTTTGAGGAGCAAATTGGAGCGATGTGAATTGTTCAGCAGCTGATGGATGAATATGGGTGTGTGTGTGTGTGTGTGGAACATAACTATGCGCTGTTACGCGCAATAGTGCACAACAGCGCGGAACATTATTCTTGACCGTGCATAATGGTTCCTGATAATTCGCCAGCAACATGTGCCATTAATCGGAACTGCGGCAGCAGTTCCTGAGGACACCTGATGCTGCTTCAAATCATCACATTCGTGATCAGCAGCCAAGAATGTATACGTTGTGGCATTCGTGACGTGTCGTCAATATGTGTAACTGCAGCATAAAAAATAACTAAGCCAGTAATAGAGTGCATACCTCTGCTGACAGAGGAAGGTAGACAAAACTGTTTTTGCTCCCTAATCAGATCTTGATGTCAAAAGGAAACACTTTTGAAGAAGATCATAAAATGAATGCATATCTTTTAAAGTCTAACAAATTTGAGGAAAACTGGGAGGTTGATTGTCTATACTCTAGAGGTTGAAGTACTGGGCTCAAATCCTTGTCAAACTTAAAATTCACTATGGACCCTTGAGCAAGGTCCTTAATCTCCAAGTTGCTCCAAATGACCAGTTGAGCAGGTGTCCGTCAACCTGTAAAGATAGTGTGAATGTGTTTGTCTGTCAATATGTGCTGGCCCTGAGATGGACCGGCGGCATATCCAGGGTGTACCCCGCTATTTACCCAATGACTGCAGGAATAGTCTCCAGCCCCCACCCCCCACCCCCCCATGACCCTAACTTGGCACAAGCAGGTATAGAAAAGACAACTTGTCACAAGCCAAATATCACAACACAAAAATCAGAGTGAAATACTATCACAGCTGACCTCATGAAAAATCATCCAACTCTGACCGACTAACCATTTCTAGCCAAACAATCTATGACTCTGACCAATACAAATTGAAACATAATCTACAATTCCATTAATCAGTTTGTTGACAGAAAGAAGATTAATTAATAAACATTCTGATCAATGACTATGCATTTATCAAATTAAACTATCACACATTATCTAGCTCCAGCTGTTTGATTGTTTCCTGGTTTGTATAAATGTGAAATGATTAGTTATAATCAGACAAGTATTCACTTAGCTGACAGAGAAATTCATGATCATCAATTTTGTGATTAAATAAGGTTCATTACAGTTTCCAACTTTCTGTTTCCAGTTTCTCAATTAGAATAACTGGAGTGTCCAGAATGTCTTTGGGTTTGAGACTTTTGACCACACATCATGACATGAGGCTGTTAATTCAGACGGGGGAAAAAATTATCATGGAGAATTTCCACAATTCTGTGACACTACACAATTAATTGTTTTAAAAAAAAATCAAATATGACACAATAAGAAACAGAAGTTACATCATTATATCTTGAGTTCTGGTGAGAATCGCATTCTTAATTGAGATACTGTCACATATATGAGCAGGTGGTTCGTAATTTTTATCTCTGCTAAGTAAAAAGTAGGGCTGGGAGGACTAATGAAAATCATTAGTCAACTAGTTGTGTAACAGTCATTGATTAGTCAGCGACTAAATCTGACACTGAATAAATTCCACCAATTTTGAATCTTCATGGTGAAACTCAAATGTGACATTTATTTTAACTAGGGATGGGTATTGATAAGATTTTATCGATATCGATGCCATTATCGATTCTGCTTATCGATCCGATTCCTTATCGATTCCCTTATCGATACCTCTTGTGAATTTTGTACTAAAAGTAGGCTTTACAGGTTTTCTATGTATTTCATTGAGTCTTAAAGTAAATAAATATGAAATTGGTCACTGTATTCTATCATTCTAACTTGACTCAGAGAGCCGCGCAGCGTTTGGAGCTGTGTGAACAGAAAGGAGGATGATTCTCATTTCTTTCTCGCAAGACAGGAGTCCCAGTTAGTAACTTTAATCCGCACAAAAGTGACTCACGATTTCACATATTCAGGGATGAAAGTGGTGAAAAACAAAAAAGCTGAAACCCAAAATTACCCAACACCACCTGCACGAAAATGTTTGAATTCTAGAAGCTCTGAAATGCAATCTGGGACAATTCCAGACAATAAACTGCAATGAGTGCAGCATCCATTTTGGTGAAAGAAAAAAAAACTTTCCTTATTAAAATTCATTCCAGTAGTATTCTGCTCTTACTAGGACGCAGCAGTTTTCCAGCTTGGCAGAGAGTTCTGGAGGAAATCACTGAAGAAATAACACATTAAAAATATGGTTTGACCGAAACAAACTATCATTAAACTTAAATAAGACAGGGATGAAATGGAGGTGTAAGAGTCACTAGGTGTTCACAGGAAACACTTATTTATTTCTGTATGTATGTATTTATTTATTTATGTATGTTCATTGTTAGTTGGTTTTATATTTTCTGTTGTGTTTTTATTCAGGTTCTTTTTGTCTCTTTCTCTAAAACTGTATATAATCATTAGATTAATTATTATTACTATTACTGTTGTGCTTGCTATTATTAATATATGAACAAAAATAAATTTAAAAAATGTTACAATTTGTAATACATTTGACTCTTTTACGACAAACGCTTGACAGCTGCAACTGCTTAATGCTAATTTTAACATTGAAAATGCCATAGACATGCTAACGTGTTAGCATCGGTCCCGTTTTTAAGTTATAAAATACATCTATCAACTGTTTCAGAAGACCGTAACAGGTCGGTTTAACATAAAAAGGGTAAATAATTCTGTCATATGCCCTTTAGGGTTTTAGCGGGGGAAAGCGAAAAAAAAAAAAAAAATTAATCAACGAAGCAATGATCGAAGCACTGCTTCGATCTGCGAATCACTGCTTCGATTGGTTCAAGGTTCAAAGCAAAGCCGCGCTGCAGAAAAGTTGATTACAGACCCGCTGCAGGGTCTGTAATCAATGTCGAGAAATAATAATTTTCCTGACGAACACCCCCAAAAACAACGGCCACTCTGAAGGACCGATAAGGGAATCGCTAAGTAAAAAGGTTATTGATGTCGGTGGATCGAATCATTTCTTAACGATACCCGAAAGGAACCGGTTCTCAATACCATCCCTAATTTTAACAATTATAAGCACAAAATCACAAATAAAAAAAAAACAGCATTAGCATGAATACCTATATTAATTTATTAGGCATAGAAAACCCGTTTGAGCTGACTAACTCACCTGCCAAGGTTCACACTCTTTCTTCACTGAGTGAAGAGAGTGGTGGCGGAGTGGTGGTCTATTAAGGGTTAAATGAACTTAATAAATGGCTTTGACTAGTCAACTAATAAAAAATAGCAAACTAATCGGATGTTAGCTAGTCATAGTTGACTATTACAACTAGTCGTCCCATGCCTAGTAAAAGGTAGTCAGAATTCTGACTTTCATCTAAATCAGATCTTTGCAATGTAATAATTACATAAAAGAAAAACATTTCTCCTAATGTTAACAAAACTGAAGAAATCAATCAAATGAAAAACACTGAGGCAGATTTCTTCAGCTATTCCCAGACTCGGAGATGATCTCTCTCTAGAATTTTTACTGTGACCATACAATGCTGTTTGTGTTTCATCATCTTCAAAAAACTAAAGCATCATTCTCACTTTCACAGATATGCATATCAGCATGTCAAAGCTGGCCATAAATGTAACGCACAATTTGATAACATACAGTGCTGGACTTGTACAATGTTACGTGTGTATAAACAACTGTAGCACGCATGTTGCTAATGATACCACAGCCTTGGCACTTCCAGAAAACCTCCCAGTGATGTCATTGTATGCACATTACAGGCTACACGGAAATCCAAGGGATTAAACAACTATGCCAAAGAAAGTTCACGACACAAAAAAAAAAAATTCTGAACATCTTAAAAATTCTGACACTATTACAGCAATCAATCAATCAATCAATTTTTTTATATAGCGCCAAATCACAACAAACAGTTGCCCCAAGGCGCTTTATATTGTAAGGCAAGGCCATACAATAATTATGTAAAACCCCAACGGTCAAAACGACCCCCTGTGAGCAAGCACTTGGCTACAATGGGAAGGAAAAACTCCCTTTTAACAGGAAGAAACCTCCAGCAGAACCAGGCTCAGGGAGGGGCAGTCTTCTGCTGGGACTGGTTGGGGCTGAGGGAGAGAACCAGGAAAAAGACATGCTGTGGAGGGGAGCAGAGATCGATCACTAATGATTAAATGCAGAGTGGTGCATACAGAGCAAAAAGAGAAAGAAACAGTGCATCATGGGAACCCCCCAGCAGTCTACGTCTATAGCAGCATAACTAAGGGATGATTCAGGGTCACCTGATCCAGCCCTAACTATAAGCTTTAGCAAAAAGGAAAGTTTTAAGCCTAATCTTAAAAGTAGAGAGGGTGTCTGTCTCCCTGATCTGAATTGGGAGCTGGTTCCACAGGAGAGGAGCCTGAAAGCTGAAGGCTCTGCCTCCCATTCTACTCTTACAAACCCTAGGAACTACAAGTAAGCCTGCAGTCTGAGAGCGAAGCGCTCTATTGGGGTGATATGGTACTACGAGGTCCCTAAGATAAGATGGGACCTGATTATTCAAAACCTTATAAGTAAGAAGAACAATTTTAAATTCTATTCTAGAATTAACAGGAAGCCAATGAAGAGAGGCCAATATGGGTGAGATATGCTCTCTCCTTCTAGTCCCTGTCAGTACTCTAGCTGCAGCATTTTGAATTAACTGAAGGCTTTTCAGGGAACTTTTAGGACAACCTGATAATAATGAATTACAATAGTCCAGCCTAGAGGAAATAAATGCATGAATTAGTTTTTCAGCATCACTCTGAGACAAGACCTTTCTGATTTTAGAGATATTGCGTAAATGCAAAAAAGCAGTCCTACATATTTGTTTAATATGCGCTTTGAATGACATATCCTGATCAAAAATGACTCCAAGATTTCTCACAGTATTACTAGAGGTCAGGGTAATGCCATCCAGAGTAAGGATCTGGTTAGACACCATGTTTCTAAGATTTGTGGGGCCAAGTACAATAACTTCAGTTTTATCTGAGTTTAAAAGCAGGAAATTAGAGGTCATCCATGTCTTTATGTCTGTAAGACAATCCTGCAGTTTAGCTAATTGGTGTGTGTCCTCTGGCTTCATGGATAGATAAAGCTGGGTATCATCTGCGTAACAATGAAAATTTAAGCAATACCGTCTAATAATACTGCCTAAGGGAAGCATGTATAAAGTGAATAAAATTGGTCCTAGCACAGAACCTTGTGGAACTCCATAATTAACTTTAGTCTGTGAAGAAGATTCCCCATTTACATGAACAAATTGTGATCTATTAGACAAATATGATTCAAACCACCGCAGCGCAGTGCCTTTAATACCTATGGCATGCTCTAATCTCTGTAATAAAATTTTATGGTCAACAGTATCAAAAGCAGCACTGAGGTCTAACAGAACAAGCACAGAGATGAGTCCACTGTCCGAGGCCATAAGAAGATCATTTGTAACCTTCACTAATGCTGTTTCTGTACTATGATGAATTCTAAAACCTGACTGAAACTCTTCAAATAGACCATTGCTCTGCAGATCATCAGTTAGCTGTTTTACAACTACCCTTTCAAGAATTTCTGAGAGAAAAGGAAGGTTGGAGATTGGCCTATAATTAGCTAAGATAGCTGGGTCAAGTGATGGCTTTTTAAGTAATGGTTTAATTACTGCCACCTTAAAGCCTGTGGTACATAGCCAACTAACAAAGATAGATTGATCATATTTAAGATCGAAGCATTAAATAATGGTAGGGCTTCCTTGAGCAGCCTGGTAGGAATGGGGTCTAATAAACATGTTGATGGTTTGGATGAAGTAACTAATGAAAATAACTCAGACAGAACAATCTGAGAGAAAGAGTCTAACCAAATACCGGCATCACTGAAAGCAGCCAAAGATAACGATACGTCTTTGGGATGGTTATGAGTAATTTTTTCTCTAATAGTTAAAATTTTGTTAGCAAAGAAAGTCATGAAGTCATTACTAGTTAAAGTTAATGGAATACTCAGCTCAATAGAGCTCTGACTCTTTGTCAGCCTGGCTACAGTGCTGAAAAGAAACCTGGGGTTGTTCTTATTTTCTTCAATTAGTGATGAGTAGAAAGATGTCCTAGCTTTACGGAGGGCTTTTTTATAGAGCAACAGACTCTTTTTCCAGGCTAAGTGAAGATCTTCTAAATTAGTGAGACGCCATTTCCTCTCCAACTTACGGGTTATCTGCTTTAAGCTACGAGTTTGAGAGTTATACCACGGAGTCAGACACTTCTGATTTAAAGCTCTCTTTTTCAGAGGAGCTACAGCATCCAAAGTTGTCTTCAATGAGGATGTAAAACTATTGACGAGATACTCTATCTCCCTTACAGAGTTTAGGTAGCTACTCTGCACTGTGTTGGTATATGGCATTAGAGAACATAAAGAAGGAATCATATCCTTAAACCTAGTTACAGCGCTTTCTGAAAGACTTCTAGTGTAATGAAACTTATTCCCCACTGCTGGGTAGTCCATCAGAGTAAATGTAAATGTTATTAAGAAATGATCAGACAGAAGGGAGTTTTCAGGGAATACTGTTAAGTCTTCTATTTCCATACCATAAGTCAGAACAAGATCTAAGATATGATTAAAGTGGTGGGTGGACTCATTTACTTTTTGAGCAAAGCCAATAGAGTCTAATAATAGATTAAATGCAGTGTTGAGGCTGTCATTCTCAGCATCTGTGTGGATGTTAAAATCGCCCACTATAATTATCTTATCTGAGCTAAGCACTAAGTCAGACAAAAGGTCTGAAAATTCACAGAGAAACTCACAGTAACGACCAGGTGGACGATAGATAATAACAAATAAAACTGGTTTTTGGGACTTCCAATTTGGATGGACAAGACTAAGAGACAAGCTTTCAAATGAATTAAAGCTCTGTCTGGGTTTTTGATTAATTAATAAGTTGGAATGGAAGATTGCTGCTAATCCTCCGCCCCGGCCCGTGCTATGAGCATTCTGACAGTTAGTGTGACTCGGGGTGTTGACTCATTTAAACTAACATATTCATCCTGCTGTAACCAGGTTTCTGTTAAGCAGAATAAATCAATATGTTGATCAATTATTATATCATTTACCAACAGGGACTTAGAAGAGAGAGACCTAATGTTTAATAGACCACATTTAACTGTTTTAGTCTGTGGTGCAGTTGAAGGTGCTATATTATTTTTCTTTTTGAATTTTTATGCTTAAATAGATTTTTGCTGGTTATTGGTGGTCTGGGAGCAGGCACCGTCTCTACGGGGATGGGGTAATGAGGGGATGGCAGGGGGAGAGAAGCTGCAGAGAGGTGTGTAAGACTACAACTCTGCTTCCTGGTCCCAACCCTGGATAGTCACGGTTTGGAGGATTTAAGAAAATTGGCCAGATTTCTAGAAATGAGAGCTGCTCCATCCAAAGTGGGATGGATGCCGTCTCTCCTAACAAGACCAGGTTTTCCCCAGAAGCTTTGCCAATTATCTATGAAGCCCACCTCATTTTTTGGACACCATTCAGACAGCCAGCAATTCAAGGAGAACATGCGGCTAAACATGTCACTCCCGGTCTGATTGGGGAGGGGCCCAGAGAAAACTACAGAGTCCGACATTGTTTTTGCAAAGTTACACACCGATTTAATGTTAATTTTAGTGACCTCTGATTGGCGTAACCGGGTGTCATTACTGCCGACGTGAATTACAATCTTACCAAATTTACGCTTAGCCTTAGCCAGCAGTTTCAAATTTCCTTCAATGTCGCCTGCTCTGGCCCCCGGAAGACAATTGACTATGGTTGCTGGTGTCGCTAACTTCACATTTCGCAAAACAGAGTCGCCAATAACCAGAGTTTGATCCTCGGCGGGTGTGTCGTCGAGTGGGGAAAAACGGTTAGAAATGTGAACGGGTTGGCGGTGTACACGGGGCTTCTGTTTAGGGCTACGCTTCCTCCTCACAGTCACCCAGTCAGCCTGCTTTCCCGGCTGCTCGGGATCTGCCAGAGGGGAACTAACGGCGGCTAAGCTACCTTGGTCCGCACCGACTACAGGGGCCTGGCTAGCTGTAGAATTTTCCACGGTGCGGAGCCGAGTCTCCAACTCGCCCAGCCTGGCCTCCAAAGCTACGAATAAGCTACACTTATTACAAGTACCATTACTGCTAAAGGAGGCCGAGGAATAACTAAACATTTCACACCCAGAGCAGAAAAGTGCGGGAGAGACAGGAGAAACCGCCATGCTAAATCGGCTAAGAGCTAGTAGCTACGCTAAGCTAGCGGATTCCTAAAAACACGCAAAGTGAATAATGTGTAAATAATTTAGAGGTGATTCCGCAGAAGGAGTGCTTTAGTTAAGGCACGTAAAGATTACACTGGGAAACAAATCGTAATCTAGATAACTAGATCAATCTAACTGCGCAGATTAAACAGCTAACAGATACAGAAAAACACTGCTGTGCTCCGGAACAGGAAGTGATACAATACCGCAGTGAGAGCCAACCACCAGTAGAGGCAAGCAAGAGCAAGCAAGACCACGGCACAATGACAGAATATCCCGGTTCATCGCAGGCATCCTCCTGAACCCTCGAAGGTTTTCTAAAGTACGGACTAGGCTTCAATCCATGACATTCCAGAATGCATATCCATTAAAGTGAGAATGGGGCTTTAAACAAAGGGACGAGAAAACATTTAAACTCTGCACAACTGAAAATCTCAAAGCTATCAACCTCAAATAACAAACCAAAACTAAAAAACAAAAACCCTATTGTAGTAAATGAAATTACAGTCAGTGTCAGCCTTAAAATGTTAAACAGTTTGACCTACCTTGTGTTGTACTCCAATCCAATCCACCCACAAAAAGTTTCCTGGAAATAAGAAATAAATTACAGTCAGTTATGAATCATCATTTCTACTGTAAATGATAAGCGATGAACACGGTGTTAATATCAAACGCAGAAGCAGCTTGTTCAAATTCTTTTTGGGATACAGAAACAAAAATGCTCATAGCTACAGCTAATGGATTGAATTTATTTACAAAAATTTATAGTGCACATTAAAATACAAGGATAAATCAAAGTGTAAACACTAAAACCATTTCGAAAACTGACAAACATAAGCAGCGCTCCGCTGTTCTGCTCCACGTCCAGCGGCTCCAGCCTGAAGTGTTCTGCAGCCGGACTGCTTCACGCAAACATTCGCTCGAATACTGGAAGTTTGAACTGCACCCGAACAACACTACTACCAAACTAAATGGCAAGTTCTGAGTAGTTTAACACATCAGTGGTCGTGTCTGTGGCGGCAACGGTGTGTCAGTGCAACCGAGGACGATGCTCCGTGCTCCGGCAGTGCCCGCTAAATGTCCTCGCACAGCGGCCAAGTCGGAGACTATCGCCTCGCTGGCAAAGCTAAGCTAGCTGACTGAAAACATCGCCGCAATAAGTCACTCCGCGTTCACGCATTTGTCTGAGATGCCATGTGGCAGTGCAACAAATCTATAGAGATAATTCTACCGCAAGCAACAACCATAAAAACTGAGCGACTTTGAACACTACTTTCACTTTTTGGCCGTCTTTCCTCGGGCTAACCATAAGGCTAATGTATTAGCTTAGCTTGCTAGCTAACGTTAGCCGTCAAATAGCGGGGGAGAGAGTGTCAGCTGTCAGGCTACTGAGCCAAAGCGGAATCATGTGGTCAGTAAATCTTACCCGACTTCATCTCCAACTAAGTTATTGTTCATTTCTGAAGCTACAGCGGACGACTACAGGAGCTGTAACCGGCTTCTTGCTTCGGCGCTGCCCCTCTCAGACTGAGAGCGGAGGAAGGTCACTCCGCTTTTTTGTTCAAACTGCTTTGCGCACTGACGACGCTGCAGGCAGCGAAAACTTTAAAGGGGCACTACACTTCCTCTACGCCTTACTTTTAACATTCCTATCATTTATGCTAACCGATGTGCGAGGGCACGCTAGACTGCGCTGTCTACATGAAACTCGTAAATTTGTATGTGTGCACATTCCTCAACCGTACAGCAGGTGGCAGTGTTTAGCGGGTGGCAGTCAGGTCTGACTCGATAGGTAAAAGATATATATATAATTTGTTCCAGTGCATCAAAACTAATCACTGTTTGAGTCCTCATTATGTGCCTTTTTAATTTGGGAGTTACCAACTGAGTATGTTTATTGTTTTTGAGTTATTGCAAGCACAGTCTTTCTGGGGTGGACAAACGCTTGACTGTCAACAATCAATGTTTCAATGTGTTTCTAAGTTTAAAAAAAGTGATTTCTGGGAGAAAGACTCCCAGTGGCCTCTTGTTGCTCATGAAAAAATAAAAGGATTAACAAGACCACAACATATTGTGAAAAAAGGACACTGCATCATCAGAAACTTTGTTGAAACAAATATTAAACTAAGTCAGGACATTATACATTCTACAGTTATCAACAGTTTTAGTAGTATTTAGATTTTAATTTAGTAGTATTTAGTTTTAGTTTTAATTTTCTATTTTGTTAGGTACTGACTGTATCAATAGGTTTCATTTTTTAAAACACACACACACACACAAACATACATTTGTTTGAAAATTTTTATTTCTAAATATAAAACTTAACCATGCTTAAGATAAAATAAATTTGAAAAAGGCAAAATTTCTGGAGTTGTGTGATCCTGATAAGCAAAAATTATATTTGTATTGAAAATAGAAACATCAAAAAAATATATATTGATTATTAAAACCTTACCATAAGCACTTTCCAAAACTTGTTGGCTTATGCAAAGCCCCATCCCTCAGCAGCTCCAGTCTTGTCACAGTGGAACTGCTGAGGGATGACACAACGTAGTAATACTTTGTGTCGTCCGCTGTAATCTCCCATAGCGCAAACTGAGCCTCAGTTTGGGCAAACCAGGCCGGAGCAGATGACTCCCAAAACTCTGGGAGCTTCAACAACACCACATTCGCTGTCATGATTGCATCAGAATGTCCTTAAAAAACATTGAAAAGACTGATGTTGGGGTCACCTTGAGCCAGGCGAAAGAAAGATTGGCAATTTCTACATTTCAACAACGCATCATGTGTCACTTTATTTACTTGAAAACAAACACTGAAAAAACATTCACATACACACAGGCTTTATAAGGCTCGGCCCGGCTCCTAACTCCACGGGGAAACATTAAAGTAAAACAGTAAAACATTATAGGACTGGGCCAGCTGGTTACACACACAGCAGGGGCAAACTTTTGTCTGCTCTTGCCAACAAGCAGTGAGTGATCAGAATTAGAATATACGTTATCCAGACAGCTTTGAGAACAATCAATTGTACATCGCCGACAGGGGTCCTGCCGGGAAAGCAGATATGCACATCTTGGCTTATTAACATGTATAAAGCAGGGAACATGTATGTGTGAAACAGGTTTTAACATATAGAGTCAGAAACGCCTTACAACCACGAGTAGTGATCTGACTTGGTGAACTGTATCTGAACAGTACACTGCGTGTGCATGTGTGCCACAGTATCAACAATTTCACAGAGTAAAATTGCTGCATTAGCTTGAACCATGAGATTTATTTCAAATAATATTCAAGTCATTCCAATGAAATAATAGAGCTCTTTGGTCTTGGCCATAGTGGACAGGTTGGAGTGTTCAAACAGGTGCAATTAATACAGGTAAAGAGTGCAGAATAGGAGGGCTTCTTAAAGAAAAACTAACAGGTCTGTGAGAGACAGAATTCTTGCTGGTTGGTCGGTGATCAAATATGTATTCCACCTGTTTTTTTTTTTATTAATTTGAACTTGTATTGTAAGATTTAGAATGTGATACTATGTTAGGAGGACATGTAACAGAAAACATTTGAAATGTCTGTGGCTAAAAAGTAAACACCCTTGCTCAGTTATGGTCTGGTAAAAATGTATCTGTATCAGGCTGGATGGTCAGGAATTGCAGGACACAAATGCATGGCTCAAACAAACAGCTCTGATTTTTAGAAGGCTTTACTGTTGTGGATAGCAGAGGTCAGTACACGAGTAAGCAGTCCAGGAAAAGCAGCAGTACAAAAATCATCAGGCAAATAGGCATGGTTGAAGCAACAGGCTGGAGGTCAGGTACACACAAAGAGTTGGGCAGGACTATGGAACGCAGGTACAGAGCTGGAATGAATGTACAAGGCACAACAAACTGGCGAGAGACAAACACACCCAGTGAGCTTATATAACCCCAGGTGGTAATCAGTAAATCAGAAACAGGTGTGCATGGAAAGCACCAGAACCAGGGCGTGGTCAGGGAGAGAGAGAAACACCCATCTCCAAGAACCAAGAGAGAGAGACAAGACGAAACAGAGACAGACAGATCCAAGCAGAAAACCCAGCAAGAGAATAAACAAAGGACTAGACTTTACTTGTTTGACCTGACTGGAGTAGAAGGTGGGGTGGATATGGAGTGACCTAGGGAGACGGAGACGAACAGATAATGGATTAACAATTTTGGAAAAGGGGAAGGGACCGACGAACCTGGGAGCCAATTTTCAGGGCAGGCCTTTCACTTGGAGGTGGAGAGTAGAGAGCTAGACTTTCTGGCCGGGCACGTATGGCAGCGCAGAAGCCCTCTTCCGGTCCGCAGCTACCTTGTAGGCATGAGAAGTGCAAATCAGGGTTCTCTTGGCCCACTCCCAGGTTCGCCGGCAATGGAGAATGAGCTGGAGTGCTGAGGGGGCTGAGGAATTGAGATCTGTAGGGGGAAATAGAGAAGGTGACCATAGATGACATGGAAGAGGGAATAACCAGTGGAAACAGATGGCAATTGGTTGTGAGCAAGTTCAATCCAGGATAATTGTGACAACCAGGTGGCAGGCTGTTGTGAGGCTAAAATGCGTAATCCCTTCTCTAACTCCTGATTTAATCCTTCAATCTGCCCATTGGCCTGTGTATGGTAGCCACTGTAGAATGTTTTTTTAGGACCCTGAAAGCCTCATCGCACTCCGGTGTCCAAATGAACGGCCAGAGGGACAACGTGATGTCATGGAGCATGTCATGCTTTATACCTGTGCTTTAAGTTTTTATGGTTTTCTCGGTGCTGGGTTTTTCCTGCCTGCTCTTTTTCTGTCCCTCTCTCTCTTCTCTGTGTCTCTTGGTGCTTGGTGGTAGGCGTTGCACTCGGTTTTGGCCACACCCAGTTCTGGATCTTTCCATACACCTGTTTCTAATCTGCATCTCATCACCTGGGTGTATTTATGTCCCACTGGTGGCACTGCTCCTTTGCCAGATCGTTGCGCCTTTTGCCTTTGCTTCCAGCCTTGTGTTCTATGGCTCCAAGTTCTGCTACCACGTTGTGTTTCGACCACCTGCCTGTTTGTATTGACCACGCCTTAAGCCTGATGTTTTTGATCTGTTTGCTTGTTTTGGACTGCCTTGCTGTGTACCGGACCCCACTGAATCCTTCAGTAAACACCCTTATGAACCAAAGCTACGTTGTCGAGTCCTGCAATTGTGTCCAGACATTTCTGTCCACCATTCCTGATAGAGCAGAGCTGCAATGGAACTGACGTTACATATGAATTTGTGATAAAAAAAATTGGCAAAGCCCAGGAATCTCTGAACCTCCTTTTGAGAGGACAGAACAGCTCAGTCACGCATGGTGGCCACCTTATCAGGGTCCATCTTTATTCACCCTCTGCGATAACAAACCCCAAAAACCAAACGGTAGATTGGTGAAATTCACACTTCTCTGCTTTCACAAACAGGCTGTGGGGTAATAAGGTTTGGAGTACAGCACAAACATGTTTGGTGTGTGTTTTCTGGTCGGGCGAGAAAATCAGAATGTCATTTAGGTAAATGAACAAGAATTAATTAAGGAATTCATGCAACACATCATTAACCAAATTCTGTAACACTTCGAGTGCATTGGTAAGACCAAATGGCATGATTAAGTACTCGTAATTACCGGAGGGAGTGTTAAATGCAGTTTTCCACTCGTTTCCTTCCTTTATCCAGACTAGATGGTATGCTTTGCAGAGATGCAGTTTGGCAAAAATCTTAGCACCCTCTAACAGCTCAAATGCAGAGGAGATGACAGGAAGCGGATAACGATTCTTTACAGTGACGTCATTAAGCCCACGATAATCAGTACAAGGGCAGAGTGATTTATCTTTTTTCTCAATGAAGAAGAACCTCGCCCCTGCAGGTGACGATGAATGACGACTCAAACCAGCAGCTAAGAACTCCTGTATATATTTATTCATGGCGTTGAGTTCAGGGGCCAACAGAGAAAATAGCTTTCCCCAAGGTGGGCTTGCCCCAGGGAGAAGGTGGATGGCGCAATCATAATTCCGGTGGGGTGGTAATGATTTAGACTTCCTTTTTCTAAAAACAAGCGCCAAATTGTGATAGCACGAAGGAAGCCCTGCAAGGTCCTGATTAGAATCTGGCTGCAGACAAGCCGGTTTAGATAGACAGGATATTTTACAAGCTGAACTCCACAAAACAAATTCTCCCTTAGAACAATTAAAGTTAGGGCTGTGTTGTTGTAACCAGGGGTGCCCCAGAATGAGCGGATGAGTCATTTTGTCAAATACACAAAAACTGATTAATTCAGAGTGGTTCTCCAAGACCGTCATAGAGACGGACTGAGTGCGGTGAGTTATACAACCCAATTCATGACCATTCACAGTGCACACCACCAGAGGGGGTGAGAGCTTAAACATTTTCAGGTGCAGAGACCTGGCAAGAGAGGACAAAATCATGTGGTATTGTACCATCTAACACGGAAGCTGACGAATTTTCAGAGGACAATTTAGCAGGAATTACGTTTTGAGCTGAGGATGGAATAATCGAATTTTGACTCACCCGTAAATTGGATTTTGGGCACGGTGGCACCCCTGGCCTGACAAATGGTTATCATGTGACCAGAATGTCCATAGTAAAAAAAGAGTCCATCTTCATGACGTTACCACCTCTCGGCAGAAGAAAGACTGGTGCGACCCAGTTGCATGGGCTCCTCTGTGCTGCGGTGCGGCGTATCCGTGCTGACATGACTGGAGGAGGACGTGCAGATGGGAGGTGTAGCAGAACATTAGTCAGGTAGCCAAGCGGCATGGTGAGGATGGTCCTGCAGATGCCGATCGGTCCGTATGGCGAGAGCAATGAGCTGGTACAGGTCTTCAGGCAGATCAACGGCATTCAGCTGGTCCTGGATATTTTCGGCAAGCCCCTGGAAAAAGACGTCATGGAGCGCCGTTGGATTCCAATCACTCTTGGCTGCCAGAATACGGAAGTCCACGGCATAGTCAGTGACTCGACGTCCGCCCTGCCTCAGCTTCATCAGGGTATGGGCTGCTTCTTGCCCCGTAGATGTGTGTTGGAAAACTGATTGCAGAGCCACTGTGGATGCTGGAAGAGAGGCACAGGTTGGGCCTGGGCAACAGCAGATTGGCAACCCCACTCAGCTGTTGCCCATGCCAAAGCACGACCAGTCAGGAGAGTTATTACGTAAGCTGTCTTTGCCCTATCAGATGGGAACTTACATGGCATGAGCTCAAAATTTAACTAATACTGAGTAATAAAAGGTGTGACACCACCGGACTTGCCTGAGAAGCATTCAGGTGGAGATAGGAGATTGCAGCAATCAGGTTCAGGTACGGAAGCCAGTGCGGGTGCTGACGGCCCCGTTGGAGGTGCACTGGCGCTGCCAGTGGCCGGAACAGTAGAAGCCTGATGATCAAGTCTTGACAGTAATTGTCCCATTTGGGTGCTCACTGACTCAATGAATGAGTCCTGGTGTTTAGCGAGGTCGCTAAGCCCGGAAGAGAGAGCAGTGAGGTGGTTTTGTTGCTACGGAAGGTGCTTACTGTGATACTGTACCATCGGCTGGAACGGGTCAGAGCCGGCTGTGTCCATCGTTGGCCAGTTTGTACTATCAGGAACAATGGTCAGGAATTGCAAGACACAAATGCACGGCTCAAACAAACAGCTAGATAGCAGGAGGTCACTACACAAGTAAGCAGTCCAGGAAAAGCAGCAGTACAAAAATCATCAGGCAAACAGGCATGGTCAAAGCAACAGGCTGGAGGTCAGGTACACACAAAGAGGCAGGCAGGAATATGGAACGCAGGTACCGAGCTGGAATGAAGGCACAAAGCATGACAAACTGGCGAGAGACAAACACACCCCGTGATTTTATATAATCCCAGGTGGTAATCAGCAAATCAGAAACAGGTGTGCATGGAAAGCACCAGAACCAGGGCATGGTCAGGGAGATTGAGAAACACCCATCACCAGGAACCAAGAGAGAGAGAGACAAGAGAAACAGGGACAGACAGACCCAAGCAGAAAAAACCCAGCAAGAGAATAAAAAACACAACCAATGAAATGCAAAAATAACAAACAGAGCAAAAGAACAAAGTAAAACCGAAAACCAACCAAAACTCAAACCTGACAATCTGCTGGATCGACGGAGATAGCATTCAGCAGGATTCAGTGGTTAGGTTTTTTTCCCATGAACCCCCTCTCAGATGTGCACCTGGCCATCCAGGATCCAAGGTGGTTCTGTCATATTGCGGATGCAGCGAAACCATAGACTGTGTGTGAAACATACGCCCAGACTTGACCCTCTGAGATTTCAGCTTTTGTTTTCAGTCTGATATCATATCACTTATGCAACACTGCCTCCTAATGGCATGAATTGGTATAATAATCCAAGTCATGGTAGAATCTCTGAGGTGAAGAATTAACTTCATTAAATCTCAGGCAGTGTAACAATAGAGTCAGCTGAAACTGGAGGTGGGCAGCACAGGGGCTTAGTGGTTAGCACTGTTGCCTCACAGCAAGAAGGTCATGGGATCGCTTCCCACCTGTGGCCTTTCTGTATGGAGTTTGCATGTTTTCCCTGTCTTTGCGTGGGTTCCCTCAGGGTGCTCTGGCTCCCTCCCACATCAAAAAACAAATTTTAGGTGAACTGGACACCTTAAGTTGTCTGTAGGTGTGTGTGCGCAGGTTTGAATGTGTTTGTTTGCCTATATGTGGCCCTGCGACAGACTGGTGTCCTGTCAGGGTGAACCCTGCTTCACCCCCCCCCCCCCCCCCCCATGACCCTTAATTGGAGTAAGTGGATATAGAAAATGGATGGATGGCTGAAACTGGAGTTTGGATACTGCATGGAGTGTATGTCAAATATACATAATATTTTAAAAGTCTGCTGCATATGTGTGAAATTGTATTGTTGGATACCATGACAACAAACTTGTCACAACAGCGTTGTTACGGACTGTGAGAGAGATAATTGTTGTTTTGGGTTTAATTTTAGCCACAGCTTTTAGTAATTTACTTTGTTATAGCCCAATTTTCAGTCTCATGATGCAGAATGTCACATTTTTGTATCAGAATATATTTTTGTATCACAACATAGAACATAGTGTTCCATGATATACAGTGCTGTTACAAAACTGTTCCATCCAGTCACTTGTTTCTCATGTAAAACCTGCAGATAATTTTCTAACTTCTATCCCTGTTTGTCAGAAATAGTACAGCTATCTGTGAAGTTGCAGAGATATGATCATTCAGATCATAATTTTTTGTGGTTTAATGAGCTCTGAGCCATCCCTGTCACATAGAGCAATTTTACCCATTGTTCATATATCGGAATACTATGGATAAAAGGCAGCTAACACAAGGAGAAAATAACAGCAAACCAAAGTAACATATTGTGCATTTGATGTTTTTCTTTTGTCAAATGTAAAAGATCTACAGTTTTTCCTGAGGTGGAACAAGAGTTAAGTTCATAGACCAGCTGCATGTGGTCCAGTCCAGCTATTACCTTCCAAAATCATTTGGATAAACAGAACAGAAATGCTAAACTAAGATATATATATTTATGATGTGGTTTGGAGGGAACACAATATAACAAACAGAGGAAGAAATCGGGTAAGACTTTGCAATAAGTGGGGTGGAGAGGTGATCGTCCAAAGGTTTGAAACCAGAGGATCCTCAGTTCAAATCCCCATCAGACTGGAAACTCACTAAGGGCTCTTGGACAAAGTTCTCAAAGCTCCCGATGTGCAGTTGAGTGTCTGGCATGGCCGTAACCTGACATCAGTCTGCGTGTGTGTGAGAATGGGTGAATATGAGGCATCAATGTAAAGTACTTTGAGCTTCTGATTCAGATGGAAAAGGGCTAAATAAATGCAGCCCATTAGGTGCATTAATTAGAGCAGTAATAAGCATTAACGAACAGTGAATTAAACTTTAACTGCTGAGTAATAATTTATTCAGTGTTCATCTTACTGAATGCAGTAATAAACATTAACTAACAGTGTGTGTTTAGTAATCATTTATTAATGGTGATCCTATTAGTTAGAGCAGTAATAAGCATTAACTAACAGTGAATTAAACTTTAGCTGTTGTGTAATAATTTATTCAGAGTGTTCATGTTATTAAATACAGTAATAACATAACAGTGTGTTTAGTAATCATTTATTAATGGTGACCCTATTAATTAGAGCAGTAATAAGCATTAACTAACAGTGAATTAAACTTTAACTGTTGAGTAATAATTTATTCAGTGTTCATGTTATTAAATGCAGTCAAAAACATTAACAGTGTGTGTTTAGTAATAATTTATTAATGGTGATCCTGTTAATTAGAGCAGTAATAAGCATTAACTAACAGTGAATTAAACTTTAAGTGCTGAGTAATAATTTATTCAGAGTGTTCATCTTACTGAATACAGTAATAAACATTAACTAACAGTGTGTGTTTAGTAATCATTTATTAATGTGATCCTATTAGTTATAGCAGTAATAAGCATTAACTAACAGTGAATTAAACTTTAGCTGTTGTGTAATAATTTATTCAGAGTGTTCATGTTATTAAATACAGTAATAACATAACAGTGTGTTTAGTAATCATTTATTAATGGTGATCCTATTAATTAGAGCAGCATTAACTAACAGTGAATTAAACTTTAACTGTTGAGTAATAATTTATTCAGTGTTCATGTTATTAAATGCAGTCAAAAACATTAACTGTGTGTTTAGTAATCATTTATTAATGTGATCCTGTTAATTAGAGCATCAGTAAGCATTAACTAATAGTGAATTAAACTTTAGCTGTGGTGTAATAATTTATTCAGAGTGTTCATGTTATTAAATACAGTAATAATATAACAGTGTGTTTAGTAATCATTTATTAATGGTGATCCTATTAGTTATAGCAGTAATAAGCATTAACTAACAGTGAATTAAACTTTAGCTGTTGTGTAATAATTTATTCAGTGTTCATGTTATTAAATACAGTAATAACATAACAGTGTGTTTAGTAATCATTTATTAATGGTGACCCTATTAATTAGAGCAGTAATAAACATTAACTAACAGTGAATTAAACTTTAACTGTTGAGTAATAATTTAGTCAGTGTTCATGTTATTAAATGCAGTCAAAAACATTAACAGTGTGTGTTTAGTAATCATTTATTAATGTGATCCTGTTAATTAGAGCATCAGTAAGCATTAACTAATAGTGAATTAAACTTTAGCTGTTGAATAATAATTTATTCAGAGTTTTCATGTTATTAAATGTGGTAATAAACATGAATAGTGAAACAAGCAACAGTTGATTATTTCACAATTTATGTGAAATAATGAGTTTATGAGTTTGTGGAATTGTTCATTTTTTTCTATTTGAATATTTTGTGTGCCGAATAAAATATATCTCTCTATCTCTCATAATTAGAATTTAAAAGTCCTTCTGTTAAGTAGCAGTATACACTGTGGTGTGCACATTTGCTACACTGAGTTCCGGAGGTGGGAGGAGGTCGCTGTCTGGTCCTTCTCGGGTCGTCGTTCTGCAGGTCCCAGGTCAAGTCCCAATTCAGCTTGCAAACAATTGGTGGTCATTGTGACTTGGGACTTGACTTGGAACTTGCCGGTTCATGGCTTGGGGATGACTTGATGGTGGCTTCAACTTTTTTCCTAAAAAATGACCAATGATGGCTGTTTTGACCTTTGACCACAATAAAACCATTTATAATTCAATGTTAGTTCATGCTTATTACTGCTTTTACAAAATTTAATCACATTAATAAATTATTACTAAACACAATAAACTCTTAATTAACTGTTATTTAATGCTTATTACTGCTTTAACTGATATGAACATCATTAATAAACAATTACTCAACACTCATTTTTTAATTTACTGTTAGTTCATGATTATGGTTGAATGCTGTGAATGCTGCTGCACACATCACCTCAGTTATCTGTGCACGGGGCTCCTGTAGAACACCAGGTGCTGCTGCTTGGCTCATCAGCCTTCCTACCTTTTGCAAATAACTGTAGCATGTTAAAAATAGAACATATGAACCCTAGTTGGAGTTACAGAGTGTCCAGTGCTATTGTGCGTCACAGTTAATTCAGCTTTTGTATTCATTGTGTCAGTTGCCTATGAAAGATACTGTTCTCCATTTATCTCTTTCAGCATTAGTTTTGGAGGACAAAAGGAGGTCACACTTCAAAGTGTCAGTTTTTTTCAAATAGAGGCACCGCTGTTGAACTACGCCAACAGAAGCTTTGTCAAATTAAACTCCATGTAAGAAAGCCTGACGACTGTCTTCAGAGGACATGAAACCAGTTTGTCAAAAACAAGTTTTAATGGGGAGAAGGAGGCAGGAACACTATTATTATTATAATAATAATAACAACTTTGAACCCTTGAGCTATTACACACATCTGAACATTGGAACGACACCAAATGTAAAAAATAATAAAAAATAAAATGACAAATTCAGGCTTGTGTATATAAAAAAAAAAAATCTAAAATGTTGCCCTTTTAAACTCAAAGTGAAAAGTAATCTCTACAACATGACATCACTCACTCACTCATCTTCAACCACATATCCGGGATCGGGTCGCAGACAACATGACAGAAATGAAATAAAAGTATCCAAGCCAAAATGATGGGTTGCATAGGTAATTGCGCTCTTTGGTGTAACACAAGTAAGTCATCACATTTACAGCCAGTTTTCTTTTTTCTGACAAGTCAGAGGAAGGACACATGAACATTTCCAAGTCTCTGAATATGTCTTGGACTTCATTTATTTACATAAATTACTAAGAAATGCAAGCAGTATCGTACTGTATGGTAAATCTGTCTGGAGGAGCCAGGTCTCAAAATCTCAGTGACCAGGCAAGAAGGAGACTAGTGAGGAAAGCCATCAAGACACCCAGACAACCCCAAAGAATGTATAGGCTTCTGTGGATGCAGTTGAAGAAAATGCGCAAAGTGCAAGTTTTGCATCACCATTCACAGGTTCATTGTGGCGTGGAGCAGAGAACGATTTTCATACAACAAAACCAATCACATCTGGGCTTGCATCTCCCATGTGCCTTCTGACAAACTGTGGCTGAACTTTCTAGTTTTCTTTTTAAGAAAATCCTCCTCTATACCACTTAATCTTGAAGCTGTGTAACTGGTGACGCAAAATGCAAAAGTTACACTTTGCACAATTTCTCCAGTCACAGCCACAGAAGCCCTATAACGTCTTCAGGGTTGTCTGGGTGTCTTGGTGGCTTTCCTCACTAGTCTTCTTCTTGCACATGGTTTTTGAGGATTCCTCCTCCAGACTGGCTTAGTACCATAGCGTCTGTATTTCTTAGTGATTTATGTAAATGAATTCCAAGACTTATTCAGTGACTTGGAAATGTTCATGTATCCATCCCTTCACTTGTCTGAAGGAAATTGGCTGTAAAATTGCTGATTTACTTGTGTTACACTAAAGGGTGCCATTACTTTTACAACTTTTCAACTTTTTATTTTATTTCATTTATGTCATGTTGTACATATCAGTTTTCAGTGTGAATTTATAGGGCATCATTTGACAAAATGTTGACATACATTGAGTTTTTTTAGCCTGAGTCTGAGTTTTTTTATGTCATGTCTGTTTTCTTGAAATTGTAGTTCATTGAACAC
This sequence comes from Thalassophryne amazonica, assembly GCF_902500255.1. Taxonomy (NCBI): domain Eukaryota; kingdom Metazoa; phylum Chordata; class Actinopteri; order Batrachoidiformes; family Batrachoididae; genus Thalassophryne; species Thalassophryne amazonica. The sequence goes on along the minus strand of NC_047112.1, from coordinate 60,111,686 downwards.
TATTGTAGAGTTTTGTGACACTGTTTGGAATGACACCAAATGCAGTCCCAACACAGTCTAGCTGCCACTGTACATTTGCAGTGTGAAAAGGAAAAGAAGGAGCACCTGACTTAAGCAGGTCACCAGATAAGGTAAGCAGGCTCATACTGACACCACATTGTTCTGAGAAACGTGGTGTTGTGAAAGATTATAAGTCGGACAAAGAGTCAGGTTGATGAAGTGTGTGTTGTTTGTGGTTTTGCCAAGAATATATATCATGTTATTAAATGTCAGAACATTCAAAGGCAACAAAACTATAGTTCCAAAGAAAATGTTCAGAGAAAAACTTTTGATATTATACAAAAACAAATAAATCAAACTACAGTGGCATGCATCACATTATACGGGTGATTTAATTGTAGAAACAAGATTTGGGGTGGATCTTGAAAATTCCTGAGTAGAAGGTGGAGGTTTAGGGGTTCTTCAGAAGAATGTGAAGGTGTTTGTGGTTCATAGGAGAATGTTTTATTTTTACACTGGTGACAACCTTTTTTAAAAATGTTAATGATTTACAGATCAGGACAAAATAGGCCCTCCGATGGACTGGTGGCATGTCCAGGGTGTATCCCACCTCAGTCTCACCCAATGACGACTGGGAAAAGCTCCAGTCCTCACCCTACACCCCCCACCCCATGACCCTTAATTGGAATAAACAGGTATAGAAAATGAATGAACGAGTGAATGAATGAGTTATTCAGAAGTAAAAGAGCTGCAGCAGCAAATACACACATCGATCAGGTTTTAGTTTAGACTTTGTGTTGTGTGGGCCGCCAGAAGAGGAGGTACTGCTGGCCCACCACCAGAGGGCGCCCTGCCTGAAGTGCGGGCTTCAGGCACGAGAGGGCGCTGCCGCCACGGACACAACTGGGACAGCTGTCAAGAGATAATGAGTGACAGCTGTCACCCATCTGATCTACATCATCTCACTCCATAAAGACCGGACGTCATCTCCACCTGATTGCCGAGATATCATCTACCTGTGAAGGTAATATTCTCTGCTGTGTCAGAACTGTGACTTACGTGTGATCTGTTTGCAGCCGTTTTCCTGTGGAGCCTTGTCAGCTGATTGGTGGTTTATGAGAGTGCCGACGTCTTCGCCTCTCACTCCTTCCAGATAAGTGCTTTAACAGGAGCTGCACATGTGTGTGATTAGAGGTGGAGGTGACTTTCCACCTTCTGACTGTTTTTGTTGCTGGGTGTGCACACACCCACATCTCACTGTTTGTGCTCCTCGTCAGCAGTACCAGATCCAACAGTCGGGGACAGTGATCACCTGGGAATTCGGGACTTGGCAGCTCCAGTATTCACCGGGTTCTGTGGCGGTGGAAATCGTGTGGTTCCGGCTCTTCTCAGGACAGACGTCTTCTATCCTCGAGCCTGCCCACATGTCACCTTTGTGAATTGACTATAATCAGATTCTGAGATTGTCTGTATATTCATTGTGCACATTCACAACATTAAATTGTTACCTTTTGGCTCATCTATTTACCGTTCATTTGCGCCCCCTGTTGTGGGTCCGTGTCACTACACTTTCCCCAACAGGATATCTCGGCACCGTCATGGATCCCGAGGGGCGTCAACCATCTGTTGGACAGCCAATGGAAGAGCAGGGTGCACCGGCGTCGGCTGGAGGCGTGATTGGTGGGTTGCAGCACATCCTCACCACCTTTACCGCTCGGATGGACCTGATGACCGAGCAGCACATCATCCTCAATCGCAGGATGGAGGCTCTCACCGCACAGGTGGAAGCGGGCGCTCAGGGCGCTGCTGCAGCTCCTCCTCCTGCTGACCCGGTGCCGAATACAGACGTTCCACTGGTCGTTCAATGACCCCCCCCAACCATCCCCTTGAGCATACATAAGCCCCCCAGAGCCGTACGGAGGTTGTGTGGAGACGTGCACGGACTTTCTTATGCAGTGTTCGCTCGTCTTTGCACAACGTCCAGTGATGTACGCGTCTGATGCCAGCAAGGTGGCTTACGTGATTAATTTGTTTCGAGGTGAGGCACGCGCTTGGGCTACAGCGCTTTGGGAACAAAGTTCACGGCTCCTTGCCTCTTATACTGGGTTTGTGAGGGAGCTCAGAACTGTTTTTGATCACCCTAACAAAGGAGAGACCGCTTCAACAGTGCTGATGTCAATGCGACAGGGGCGCCAGCGCGCAGCCGAATATGCAGTCGACTTCTGCATCGTCAAGGTCTGGCTGGAATAACGTTGCGCTCCGCGCCGCCTTCATAAACGGACTGTCGTCGGTCCTGAAGGAGCACCTGGTAGCTAAGGAAGAACCGCGGGATTTAGATGGGCTTATCGATCTTGTTATACGTTAGACAATCGCTTGGAGGAACGCCGTCGGGAGTGAGGCGAAGGACGTGGCCGGGCACGCGCCGTCCCTCTCCCTTCCGGGTTCAAAAAGGTTCCGCCCTCCCCACGCTCCACAGCCGCAGCGCTCCGTGGGGCAACAGCTCCCCCTGCTGACGTTGCTAGGGAGACGCACAGGGCCAAAATGAGAACAACTGACAGAATGAGGAGGCTGGTCCGTGGGGAGTGTTTTCTCTGCAGCTCAAAAGAGCACATACAGAAACCTGCCCCAAATGGCCAAAACAACAACACCCGCCCTTAGAGACTGGGCTAAGGGGCGGTCATAACATTCACGTGGGACACACACATATTGCCACACGACTCCCAGTTACAATCCTGAGTGGGGATTTAACCCTTCAAGCCCCAGCACTGGTGGACACGGGGTCAGAAGGGAATCTGCTAGACAGCAGATGGGCAAGGGAGGTAGGGCTCCCTCTGGTGGCGCTTCCTTTGCCATTGCAGGTGCGGGCACTAGATGGCACCCTTCTCCCTTTAATCATGCACAAGACACAACCTGTAACTCTGGTGGTGTCTGGGAATCATCGGGAGGAGATCGAGTTTTTTGTGACTCCTTCTACCTCCCGCGTGATTTTGGGCTTCCCGTGGATGTTGAAACACAATCCCCGGATTGATTGGCCATCTGGGGTGGTGGTTCAGTGGAGCGAAACCTGCCATCGGGCGTGTTTAGGATCCTCGGTTCCTCCCGGTTTACATGCTAAGGAGGAGGTCAAAGTCCCTCCCAATCTGACGGCGGTGCCGGTTGAGTACCACAATCTTGCTGATGTCTTCAGCAAGGATCTGGCACTCGCCCTTCCCCCGCACCGTCCGTACGATTGTGCCATTGATCTGATTCCAGGCGTTGAGTTCCCATCCAGCAGGCTGTACAACCTCTCACGACCTGAGCGTGAATCAATGGAGACCTACATCCGGGACTCATTAGCTGCCGGGCTGATCCGGAACTCCACCTCCCCGATGGGTGCAGGTTTCTTTTTTGTGGCCAAGAAAGATGGCGGACTCCGTCCATGCATTGATTACAGGGGGCTGAATGAAATCACGGTTCGCAACCGATACCCGTTGCCGTTGTTAGATTCCGTGTTCACCCCCCTGCATGGAGCCAAAATCTTTACTAAGCTGGATCTTAGGAATGCGTATAACCTGGTTCGGATCCGGAAGGGAGACGAATGGAAGACGGCATTTAACACCCCGTTAGGTCACTTTGAGTACCTGGTCATGCCGTTTGGCCTCACCAACGCCCCCGCGACGTTCCAAGCCTTGGTTAACGATGTCTTGCGGGACTTCCTGCACCGATTCGTCTTCGTATATCTGGACGATATACTCATCTTTTCTCCGGATCCTGAGACCCATGTCCGACATGTACGTCAGGTCCTGCAGCGGTTGTTGGAGAACCGGCTGTTTGTGAAGGGCGAGAAGTGTGAGTTTCACCGCACCTCTTTGTCCTTCCTGGGGTTCATCATCTCCTCCAACTCCGTCACCCCTGATGCGGCTAAGGTTGCGGCGGTGAGAGACTGGCCCCAACCAACAAGCCGTAGGAAGCTGCAACAGTTCCTCGGCTTTGCAAATTTCTACAGGAGGTTCATTAAGGGCTACAGTCAGGTAGTTAGCCCCCTGACAGCCCTGACCTCTCCAAAAGTCCCCTTCACCTGGTCGGATCGGTGCGAAGCCGCGTTCAAGGAGTTGAAGCGCCGGTTCTCGTCTGCACCAGTTCTGGTGCAGCCCGACCCTAGCCGCCAGTTTGTGATTGAAGTGGACGCCTCTGACTCAGGGATAGGAGCCGTGCTATCCCAGAGCGGGGAGACCGATAAGGTTCTTCACCCGTGTGCCTACTTTTCTCGCAGGTTGACCCCCGCGGAACGGAACTATGACGTCGGCAATCGAGAACTCCTTGCAGTGAAAGAGGCTCTTGAGGAGTGGAGACACCTGTTGGAGGGAGCGTCTGTGCTGTTCACGGTTTTCACTGACCATCGGAACCTGGAGTATATCAGGACCGCCAGGCAGCTGAACCCCAGGCAAGCCCGCTGGTCACTGTTCTTCGGACGTTTTGACTTCCGGATCACCTATCGCCCCGGGACCAAGAACCAGAGATCGGATGCCTTGTCCCGGGTACACGAAGATGAAGTCAAAACTGTGCTCCACCGGATCCCATCATTCCGGAGTCCACTATCGTGGCCACCCTCACCTGGGACGTGGAGAAGACTGTCCGGGAGGCCCTGGCACGGAGCCCGGACCCCGGAACTGGTCCGAAGAATCGTCTGTACGTCCCACCAGAGGCCAGAGCTGCAGTCTTGGACTTCTGTCACGGTTCCAAGCTCTTCTGTCATCCAGGGGTGCGAAGGACCGTGGCAGTTGTCCGGCAGCGCTTCTGGTGGGCGTCTATGGAGGCCGACGTCCGGGAGTACATCCAGGCCTGCACCACCTGTGCCAGGGGCAAGGCAGACCACAAAAGGTCCCAAGGACTTCTCCAGCCTCTTCCTGTGCCTCATCGCCCCTGGTCCCATATCGGCCTGGATTTCGTAACGGGCCTCCCGCCGTCCCAGGGCAACACCACCATCTTCACGATAGTGGACCGATTCTCCAAGGCGGCCCACTTCTTGGCCCTCCCGAAGCTCCCAACAGCCCAGGAGACAGCAGACCTCCTTTGGAACAGATATCAGCTGCTGCTTTGAGGACACGAGGTTCCTTAGTGTGAAGGTTGTAGGCAATGCTTTAAAGTTATAAGTTTAAACTACTTTAACTGAAATCACTACAAGGATCACTGTTGGTGCATTAATTTGAGCTTGTGTTTAATTCTTCTTAGCAGAGCAAATTAAGAACTTGAATTAGGGGAGGTGATGCTCTAGTGGTTAAGCGTTGGGCTTGAGACCAGAGGCTCCTCGGTTCAAATCCTTGCCTGACCTTGGTCCTTAATCCCCTAGTTGCTCCCGGTGTGTAGCGAGTGCCTTGTATGGCAGCACCCTCACATCAGGTAATGTGAGGGATTATTGTAAAGCGCTTTGAGCATCTGATGCAGATGGAAAAGTGCTATATACAACCCCAATTCCAATGAAGTTGGGACATTGTGTAAAATGTAAATAAAAACAGAATACAGTCATTTGCAAATCCTCTTCAACCTATATTCCATTGAATACACCACAAAGACAAGATGTTTAATGTTCAAACTGATAAACTTTATTGTTTTTGTGCAAATATTTGCTCATTTTGAAATGGATACCTGCAACACATTTCACAAAAGCTGGGACAGTGGTAGATTTACCACTGTGTTACATCACCTTTCCTTCTAACAACACTCCATAAGGGAACTGAGGACACTAATTGTTGAAGCTTTGTAGGTGAAATTCTGTCCCATTCTTGCTTGATGTACGACTTCAGTTGTTCAACAGTCCGGGGTCTCCGTTGTCCTATTTTTCACTTCATAATGCGCCACACATTTTCAGTGGGCGACAGGTCTGGACTGCAGGCAGGCCAGTCTAGTACCCGTGTAGCGGCTGCACTCTGCGTTGTGTTGTTATGACTCCGCCCATTCGCTCCCCTCGGGACGCGAATTCACAAGCTCCGGCATGGGACTCGGACTCTCTAACCAGAAGGCTAAAACCCAGGGCTCTGGCCTTGTGACCAGAGAATCCTTTTTTGAGCTGTTGGGAGTGAGGTTTACTAACTATACTCAACAAAAATATAAACGCAACACTTTTGGTTTTGCTCCCATTTTGTATGAGATGAACTCAAAGATCTAAAACTTTTTCCACATACACAATATCACCATTTCCCTCAAATATTGTTCACAAACCACTCTAAATCTGTGATAGTGAGCACTTCTCCTTTGCTGAGATAATCCATCCCACCTCACAGATGTGCCATACCAAGATGCTGATTAGACACCATGATTAGTGCACAGGTGTGCCTTAGACTGCCCACAATAAAAGGCCACTCTGAAAGGTGCAGTTTTATCACAAAGCACAATGCCACAGATGTTGCAAGATTTGAGGGAGTGTGCAATTGGCATGCTGACAGCAGGAATGTCAACCAGAGCTGTTGCTCGTGTATTGAATGTTCATTTCTCTACCATAAGCCGTCTCCAAAGGCGTTTCAGAGAATTTGGCAGTACATCCAACCAGCCTCACAACCGCAGACCACGTGTAACCACACCAGCCCAGGACCTCCACATCCAGCATGTTCACCTCCAAGATCGTCTGAGACCAGCCACTCGGACAGCTGCTGGAACAATCGGTTTGCATAACCAAAGAATTTCTGCACAAACTGTCAGAAACTGTCTCAGGGAAGCTCATCTGCATGCTCGTCATCCTCATCGGGGTCTCGACCTGACTCCAGTTCGTCGTCGCAACTTCGCACAGCCATTGAAGAGGAGTGGACCAACATTCCACAGGCCACAATTGACAACCTGATCAACTTTATGCGAAGGAGATGTGTTGCACTGCATGAGCCAAATGGTGGTCACACCAGATACTGACTGGTATCCCCCCCAGTAAAACAAAACTGCACCTTTCAGAGTGGCCTTTTATTGTGGACAGTCTAAGGCACACCTGTGCACTAATCATGGTGTCTAATCAGCATCTTGGTATGGCACACCTGTGAGGTGGGATGGATTATCTCAGCAAAGGAGAAGTGCTCACTATCACAGATTTAGACTGGTTTGTGAACAATATTTGAGGGAAATGGTGATATTGTGTATGTGGAAAAAGTTTTAGATCTTTGAGTTCATCTCATACAAAATGGGAGCAAAACCAAAAGTGTTGCATTTATATTTTTGTTGAGTATACATCTGCACAGCGACACCTGCTGGCCTCCGTTACACTCACCCCCCTAAACTCACTCCCATCCGGGTCCACGGCACCATTGTAGCGACTGCACTCTGCATTGTGTTGTTATGACTCCGCCCATTCGCTCCCCTCAGGACGCTAACTCACGAGCTCCGGCATGGGAGTCGGACTCTCTAACCAGAAGGCTAAAACCCAGAGCTCTGGCCTTGTGACCAGAGAATCCTTTTGAGCTGTTGGGGGTGAGGTTTACTAGCTACATCTGCACAGCGACACCTGCTGGCCTCCATTACACCCGCACTCTTTTACTACAAAGCCACGCTGTTGTAAGACGTGCAGAATGTGGCTTGGCATTGTCTTGCTGAAATAAGCAGGGACATGCCTGAAAAAGACATTGCTTGGATGGCAGCATGTGTTGCTCCAAAACCTGGATGTACCTTTCAGCATTGATGGTGCCATCACAGATGTGTAAGTTGCCCATGCCATGGGCACTAACACACCCCCATACCATCCCAGATGCTGGCTTTTGAACTTTGCGCTGGTAACAATCTGGATGGTCTTTTTCCTCTTTTCTCCGGAGGACATGACGTCCATGATTTCCAAAAACAATTTGAAATGTGAACTCATCAGACCACAGCACACTTCTTCTGTCCATTTCGAATGAGCTCGGGCCCAGAGAAGGCGGCGGCGTTTCTGGATGTTGTTGATATATGGCTTTCGCTTTGCATGGTAGAGTTTTAACTTTCACTTGTAGATGTAGCGACAAACTGTGTTAACTGACAATGGTTTGAGCCCATGCAGTAAGATCCTTTACACAATGATGTCGGTTTTTAATGCAGTGCCACCTGAGGGATCGAAGGTTACGGGCATTCAATGTTGGTTTTTGGCCTTGCCACTTACATGTAGAAAGTTCTCCAGATTTTCTGAAACTTCTGATTATATTATGGACTGTAGATGATGGAATCCCTAAATTCCTTGCAATTGAACGTTGAGAAATATTGTTCTTAAACTGTTGGACTACTTTTTCACGCAGTTGTTCACAAAGTGGTGATCCTCGCCCCATCTTTGTTTGTGAACAGCTGAGACTTTTGGGGATGCTCCTTTTATACCCAATCATGACACTCACCTGTTTCCAATTAGATGTTCTTTGTGCATTTGTCAACTTTCCCAGTCTTTTGTTTCCCCCGTCCCAACTTTTTTGAAATGTGATGCAGGCATCCATTTCAAAATGAGCAAACATTTGCTCAAAAACAAAAAAGTCTATCAGTTTGAACATTTAATATCTTGTCTTTGTGGGGCATTCAATTGAATATCAGTTGAAGAGGATTTGCAAATCATTGTATTCTGTTTTTATTTACATTTTACACAATGTCTCAACTCCACTGGGATTGGGGTTGTAAATGCAGTCCATTTACTGCTTGAATGACCAAAATACAAGGTTAGGCTGAAAAGTTCTAAGGCTCACCATGAAGGAGTAACGCAAGTTCAGTGAAACTTGACATGCATCAAGTTAAACTCTTCTGATTACTAACTGTGTTGTTTATTTGCAGGTTATATACTATTTTATGGTTCACAGCTGAGTTTGAATGTTCGTGGTAGCGGGTTGCAGTGAAAACGGACAAAATCTGGCATTGTGGTGTCATTAAGTACCTGCATTCATGGACATTCATGCCGATATGGTTGCGACATTAGGGGATAATGCTCCCTCCATATCTACAGTGCAAAAGTGGGCAGCTGAATTTAAGAGGGGTAGAGAGAGTCTTGAATACGACCCAAGGTCTGGACGGCCTGTAACAGCTACAACCAAGAAAAACATTGACCTTGTTCGTGAAATGGAGATGGACGACAGGCAATTGATGATAAATCAGCTAGCAGATGCTGTGGGAATATCCTGTGAAAGAGTTGAACACATTCTGCATGAAGAACTTGGCATGTCAAAGGTTTCTGCTCAGTGGGTGCCACGTCTTCTGACGTGATCAAAAACGTATCAGACTGGTCATGCCAAAGACGAACTTGGAATGTTTTGAAGAGTATCCAGCTGATTACATGGAACGTTTTCTTACCCAGGATGAGTGTTGGGTTCACCATTTTGAACCAGAGACAAAAAGACAATTAATGCAGTGGAAACACCCAGGGTCAGCACCTCAAAAGAAAGCCAAGGTTGTTTCATCTGTTGGGAAGGTCATGGGCTCAGTTTTCTGGGATGCCAAGGGCATTATGTTTGTGCACTACCTTAAAAAGGGATAAACCATCAACGGAGAGTACTATTCTAACCTAGTGAGACAGTTACGCCAGGCTATAAATAAGAAACGTCCAGGAAAACTGAGGAAAGGAGTGTTGTTCCATCAAGACAATGCCCCAGCTCACAAGTCAGTGGTGGCCATGGCTACTGTGCATGAATGTGGCTTCGAACTGGTAGATCACCCACCATACTCCCCTGACTTGGCACCCTCGGACTTCCATCTGTTTCCAAACCTGAAAAAACTTAGCGGGGAAGCAATATCAGAGTGATGATGAGGTGATAGCTGCCGTTGAGGACTATTTCGACTCCTAGTCATAGTCATAGTGAGCCTTAGAACTTTTCAGCCTTCCCTCGTATAGATAAGAGTTTGACTCCATATGTGTGTTTTAGGCTACCTGTCTGTGTCCTTGGACATAAGATTTCATCCGCTAACATCCCAGTCCACCCTGCTGTAAATGGGTAGCCTCTGGTGGGGAAATAGCCTGCAGTGGGCTGGCATCTGGGGGGAATCATAGGCTGTCGTTCGCTTCAATGAACACTACGACATTCAGGGGGAAACCAGCAGACCGGTGGGCCTCAGGGCCTGTGTAGGAGAGCAGTGTTAGAAACAGCTGTTGTTTGACGTGGACCCTCAGTGAAGAGTGGATTCCACTCAACTTCCCACAATGGGAGTGAAGTGGGTGATGGGTAACCATGGGACAGCATCTGTTATGAAGATCAAATAACATGATCACCAATTTATGACCAACACACCATTTTATTGTATTGTTGTTGTGTGTTGTTGTGTTGTGTAAGTCTTCACCACACACTCTTATACACCAGATACCATATACAACTTAAATGAAGGTATGATCCCGATACTGCTTGCAAGGCCATAGCCAGAAATTCATTATTCTTTTTATTGAGTGGTGGGGAGGGTGGCCCAGTGTCCACTAGATGTCACCATTTGTAATGTTTCAAGCATTTTGAAGCAGAATCTTTTGCTGAATCAGGTGTTAAATTTGGCATTTCATGTGTTTAAATAACTAATTATTTTCATTTAATTGATCAACAGATTAATGAGATTCCAACTTTCAAAAATCGTAATTTCTACCATCATACATGTGAGGTATTTCTGAAAGTGCTTGTACTAGAAATTTGCATCCCTAGCTATGCTTTGGAATATGTGCGTGCAATTTTCTGTCAAGTCAATGAATGGCATCTTACACAGCATTAACATTTCTTTATATTGCATGTAAATTCAGTTCAGTTCAGTTTATTTACAGAGCATCAAACCATGTCACCTCAAAAACTGATACACAAGTTAGGTGGCAACCTTCATGAGAAAGCAATTGGTGAAGGTGCTCAGCATTTCAGCAATTAATTCACCTGCTATACATGTACATATGGAGAGTGATACATTATATCTGTATATATTTATATAGAGAGATATCTATAGATATATTGGTTGAATTATTACTTGAATAAGACAGTAGTGGTGTTTTATGTAGCCAGTTTGTTTGCAAACAGGCTACATAAAATATGGGACTGGGAGTAAAAATAGCAGTGGCTTTCCAATAAACATATTTTGTAACAAGGAGAGACCCTCGATTTACACTCCTATCCTCACCTATAGTTATAAACTTTTAGTTATGGCTGAAAGAAGAAGGGTAAAAATCCAAGTGGCTGAAATGAGATTCCCCCGTGGGGTATCTGAGCATACACTCAGTAACAGGGTGAAAAGGTCGATTATCCAGGAAGGACACGGCCTAGAGAAGCTGCTTCTTCGTGTTGAAACGAACCAAATGAGGTGGTTCAGGCACCTGGTGAGGATGCCCCCTGGTTGTCTCCCTAGGCAGGTCTTCAAGTCATGTCCAACTGCGAAGAGGCCCCGGGGAAGACCCAGGGCATGCTGGAGGGATTATATGGTATTTCCCATCCAGTTTGGGAATACCTCAGGATCCCCTAGGACAAGCTAGAGAATGTGGCATAGGATAGGTAAGTGTGGGATAGTGTACCGTCATTGCGACCTGGACCTGGATAAGTGGCAGAAAATAAATTAATATTTTTGAAAACTGTCCATCTAAAATAAAATCAGCCACAAAATCAGAGTTGGATCAAAAAAAATTCAAGCAGTAGTCACCTCTTGCAAATACAGTGGTATGTAAAAGTTTTGGCACCCCTGGTGATTTCCATGATTTTCCTTTATAAATCATTGGTTGTATGGATCAGCAATTACAGTTAAATATATTGTGTAGCAGACAAACAGTGATATTTGAGAAGTGAAATGAAGTTTCTAGTATTTACAGAAAGTGTGCAATAATTATTTAAACAAAATTAGGCAGGTGCATAAATTTGGGCATCCTTGTCATTTTATTGATTTGAATACATTTAGCACTAATTACTGGAACACAAAATTGGTTTGGTAAGCTCATTAACCCTTGACTTCCTTACACAGGTGAATCCAATCATGAGAAAGGGTATTTAAGGTGGCCATTTGCAAATGTTTCCCCTCTTTGCATCTCTTCTAATGAGTGGCAACATGGGAGCCTCTAAACAACTCTTAAATGACCTGAAAACAAAGATTGTTCAACGTCATGGTTTAGGGGAAGAATACAAAAAGCTATCTCAGAGATTTCAGCTGTCAGTTTCCACTGTGAGGAACATAGTGAGGAAATGGAAGACCACAGGCACAGTACTACTTAAGGCCCGAAGTGGCAGGCCAAGCAAAATCTCAGATGAGCTGTAGAGAAGTATGGTAAGAACAATCATAGTCAACCTACAACATGAACTTGCTGCAGATAGTGTCTCTATGCATCGTTCAACTATACAGCGCACTTTGCACAAGGAGATGCTGGATGAAAGTAATGCAGAGGAAGCCTTTTCTGCATACACGCCACAAACAGAGTTGCTTGAGGTATGCTAAAGCACATTTATGTTGTGAAAGTGTCGTGACACAGACCCACAACAGGGGGCGTTAATGAACGGACAATGGATAAGCCAAAAAGTAACAATTTAATGTTGTGAATCACACAACGACGTACAGACAATACAATACAGTGACTGTCAATCATACACCAGGTGACGTGTGGGCCTCTCCTCGAAACAAATTGATCACATAAGCCACCCGGCTGGCGTCTGCTGCGTACATGACGGGACGCTGTGAAAAGACGAGTGAGCACTGCATCAAGAAGTCCGCGCACGTCTCCACACAGCCTCCGTACGGCTCCGGAGGACTTATGTATGCTTCAGGGGAAGGTGGGGGGGTTCGTTGAACGACCAGCGGAATGTCTGTTTCTGGCACACGGTCAGCAGGAGGAGGTGCTGCAGCAGCGCCCTGAGCACGCGCTTGAGAGCCTCCATCCTACGATTGAGAACACTGCTCTGCTCGGTAATTAAGTCCAACCGAGTGGTAAAGGCGGTTAAGATGTGCTGCAGCTCACCCAACACGCCTCCTGCTGGCACCTGTGCACCTCGCTCTCCCATTGGCTGTTCAAGCGATGGTTGACGCCCCTCGGGATCCATGACGCTGGCCGAGAAATCCTGTTGTGAAAGTGTCGTGACACGGACCCACAACAGGGGGCGTTAATGAACGGACAACGGATAAGCCAAAAAGTAACAATTTAATGTTGTGAATCACACAACGACGTACAGACAATACAATACAGTGACTGTCAATCATACACCAGGTGACGTGTGGGCAGGCTCGACGATAGAAGACGCCTGGCGAGAGAAAAGCCGGATCCACACAGCTTCCACCGCCAACGGAGCTGAAGAACACCGGAGCCGCCAAGCCCTGCGCCCCAGGTGGCCGCTGTCTTCAGCAGTCAGACCCGGTACTGCTGGCAGAGAACAGAGACAGTCCAGATGAGTGTGAAGTCGCACACTCAGTAATCCCACAGTCTGTATTCAGTAAAGGAGGGAGAACCTCCACCTCCAATCACACACTCGTGCAGCTCCTGTCTAACCACTTATCTGGTTGGAGTGTGAAGCGAAGCTGTCGCTGATCACACCAAACGCCAATCTCACAGATAAGGACACACCACAGGAAAACGGCTGCAAAGAAGTACAGATTATTACTCAATGTTTTTGAGTCAGCAGAGAAAGTTACCTGATTGGTAGTTGATTTCTCGGCGGGGAGGTGGAGTTGCAGTCCGGCCTTTATGGTGGTGGTGATGAGTAGTGGATGAGTGACAGCTGGTACGGATGATGAGTGACAGCTGTCACTCCTGGTCGCTCCGACGCCCTCTCGTGCTTGAAGCCCGCACTTCAAGCAGGGCGCCATCTTGTGGTGGTGGGCCAGCAGTACCTCCTCTTCAGCAGCCCACACAACAATTTAGACAAGCCAGCTTCATTTTGGAATAAGGTGCTGTGGACTGATGAAACTAAAATTGAGTTATTTCAACATAACAAGGGGCGGTATGCATGGATGAAAAAGAACGCAGCATTCCAAGAAAAACACTTGCTACCTACAGTAAAATTTGGAGGTGGTTCCATCATGCTGTGGGGCTGTGTGGCCAGTGCAGGTACTGTGAATCTTGTTAAAGTTGAGGGTCACATGGATTCCAGTCAATATCAGCAGATTCTTGAGAGCAGTGTTCAAGAATCAGTGACAAAGGTGAAGTTGTGCCAGGGCTGGATCTTTCAACAAGACAACGACCCTAAACACTGCTCAAAATCTACTAAGGCATTCATGCAGAGGAACAAGTACAATGTTCTGGAATGGCCATCTCAGTGTCCAGACCTGAATATTATTGAAAATCTGTGGTGTAATTTTAAGTGGGCCGTCCATGTTCGGAAACCAACAAACCTGAGATGTTTAGTAAAGAGGTATGGTTCAAAATACCTTCAGTCAGAGTTCAGACTCTCATTGGAAGCTATAGGAAGTGTTTAGAGGCTGTTACTTCTGCAAAAGGAGGTTCTACTAAATATTGATGTATTTTTTCTGTTGGAGTGCCCAAATTTATGCACCTGCCTAATTTTGTTTAAAGAATTATTGCGCACTTTCTCTAAATCCTATAAACTTCATTTCACTTCTCAGATATCATTGTGTTTGTCTGCTATATGATATAATTAACTGAAATTGCTGATCCAAACAACCAATGATTTATAAAGGAAAATCATGGAAATCATCAGGGGTGCCCAAACTTTTACATACAGTACCACTGTATTCAAAAGCACACCATTAAACTGACACTTAACAAATTTGGGACTTTGTCAAGCAATTGTCAAATGTACTTGATTTACATTTTTGCATCAAAATAACTCGATAAAAAGTTAATCATACAAATCCTGCAAAATCATAAATTCTTATGACATCATTATAGTTATAAGTACACTTTCTTCTGTCACATTTTTAGTACTGTTTTTATTTTGTGCAAAAAAAAAATGCAGCAAGACAAACAGTATGCAAATGTTTTTTTTTTTTAATGCGTGCAGAAGTTAAATGCAGCTAGTTTTATGCCCCAGACATCATGCGCCTCAAATAATGTTATGCAATAAGAGCAAACTTACACATAAGCAAAGACACTGAAAGAGCCAATGTTGACACAGCAGAGGAGGGTGGAAAACAGGAGCTCTCACTTTGCCGCGAGTCCTGTGGACCACACAAATCAGCAAACAGCATTGCTGACTGCTGACATAAATACAGAACTGAATATATGCTGGTTCAAGCAATATTCTGACTGCACTGAACAGGAAAGTACAGCCACCAAAAGAGACCACAAAGTGTAGGAATATATTCAAAACACAAGGAGATTTGGAAGAAGGTCATGGGTTCAAGTCCCGCCTTTGGCCTTTCTGTGTGGAGTTTGCGTGTTCTCCCCGTTTTTGCGTGGGTTCTCTCCGGGTGGTCTGGTTTCCTTCCACATCCAAAGACACGCAAGTTGGGTGGATTTGATACTTTAAATTGTCCATAGGTGTGCTTGCGTCTGTCAATGTGTCTGTTTGTCTATATGTGGCCCTGCGACAGACTGGCGTCCTGTCCAGGATGTACCCTGCGGCCTGCCTCACACTCTATGACTGCTGGGATAGGCTCCAGCGACCCTTAATTGGAGTAAGCGGTGAAGAGAGTGAGTGAGTGAGTAGATTTGGAATTGAGAGAGCTTTATTAATATTATTTACATATGCACATGCATACAAATTAAAAAAAAAAAAAACTCATCACCATTTGGAAATTATATATGAAAGACCAAATGCTAAATGGCGTGAGTCATCTAATGGTCATTTTGCTAGCTATACACAAAAGTGACAGTTTGTGGTTAAACCAATCAGAATGAAATTTATTGCCAAGTAAGTTATCACATACAAGGAATTTGTTCTGGTGTCATTGGTGCATAAACAGGAATAAAAAGAAAAGGAAAAGAATACTTCTATAAGAGGTAATTGGCGCATAAACAATAACAAAAATAACAGAAAAAAATACTTCTGTAAGAAGTGAAGGAGTCAAATAGACAAAATGGGCAAAACTTTGTTGACTGTCAAATATAACATAGTGGAATGGGGCTGTGCAAAGGCATGCAGATGTACAGTACCTGTCAGTGCAGTGATGATCAATCTGTACTTTGTGGGAGTCGGGGGACAGGGTAAATGGGGGGTTCTGGCATTATTTATAAGTCGAGCTGTGGCCGGAAAGAAGCTGTTTTTGTGTCTTAAGGTTTTAGTCCTGATGGACCTCAGCTGTTTGCCAGAGGGGAGGGTGACAAAAAGTTTGTGTCCTGGGTGAGAGGGGTCAGCCACTATCTTCCTTGCTCGCCTCAGGGCCCTGGAGATGTACAGGTCATGGAGGGATGGCAGATTGCAGTTGATCACCTTCTCTGCTGCATGGATGATACGCTGCAGTCCCATGTTGCAACCCCAATCCAGCTGAGTGTTTATAGAACTTTAGGTTTTATATACTAGTTATTATTTTTACAAACAAATTTCAAGATATTCGATGCTAAATTATCTGTAAATGATCAAGACATGAAAGGTTATTTTATATGCTAACCCAAACTGTCAAATACATGGTGAATGGTGCACAGGTAGCCTGAACCAGGGACCTTCTGTTTGGGAGGCAACCGAGCTGATCTTTTGCACCACTGTGCAGTCCCCCACTCCTTCTTCACAGCTAATAATGAAAAATTAAAATTGCTAAATTTAAATGAATATCCAAACAGCATATATAACAAGAAAGCCATCTGAGAATTTTCTTAATATGAAAGGTGTTACAGGACTTGTTCACAAATAAATAAATAAATACAGGACCCAAGTTTTCCAATGCAGATTCAAACCACATATGGCGGTGGAATGAAATGTGATTCAAAACGCATTTTTGTTAATCCATTTCAATCTAAACATTTCAGTGGCTCAAACTGGATTTCAAAGTGTCCTCTGCATCACTCACATGAATAACATTGATATAGGACCAGAGAGAAGGTTAGATGATTCAAGGTATCTTACATGTGGAGTTGGAATAAGCAGAAAAAAAATCCAAGAAAACAGTCAAAAACAACAGAGCATGGAGGAGAAAAATAAACCGTGGGCAGACAAAGAAAGAAAGTGGCTGTTAGCTATCTGGGCTCCACATAACCATTTCGGACAGAAACAGGCACAGTTTGTTGTTGTTCATATCTGGGCGTAGTTTACCATAGCAATCAATATGGATAAAACTATGTTATGTGGAAACACAGATCAAATCTGGTTACTTGCTTTATATAATGTGGACAGTCAATCTGTGAGATCTGATGTGAATCAAATTTGCAATAAATCCCATTTGAACTGACAGTGTAAACAAGACCCATAAAAGATAAGCAGTGGATATTTTGCCGGATACGGCAAACGCACACCTAGCGCTATTTGACCAGATCTCCTCGCTGATTGGCTAGTTCAAATGACGTCATCGCAAAGTTTTATTTCAGTTTATTTGACAAAGTTGAACTGGACGATATTTCGCCGTACGCGGCCACAGCAAAATGGCGGGTTGCGCTGTTTTGCCGGCCATCTAAATTTATTCACAATGGAACGGAATGGCTGCAGCTGGGCGGGAACTTAAAGGCGATCAGAGTTTAAGATCTCCTTATTTCACATTCACGATAGTAGCTCGATATTGGATATTGATTTTCATTATTGAAAATTGGCATATTTTACCATTCACTATTTTCAGAGGTGGACTGATCGAAGGTTTTGTAGACATGACAGAGAAAAAACAGGATAAATACACATGCTGACGTGGACTTCTGTAGTTTCGTTTTTATTCTGTCTTGAATTTGCAGGTTTTATTTGTCATACCCACCCAACACAGAAAATTACAAAGACTGCAAAAATGATTTCCACTGTGCCTGAAATTATTTCCACCAGCACTTTTCGCCATGCGGTTGAAATAGCTCAAGGGATTCTCGGACGATAAAAGCAGCTCAAAAACGTGGCATAGCTGTGCCTGAACTTATTTCCGCCGTGTGACGAAAATTATTTCCACCGTGCCCGAAATTATTTCCACGGTGTAGCAAAAAGTGCCGGTGGAAATAATTTTCGCCACACGGTGGAAATAATTTCGGGTATGGCTATGTCACGTTTGTGAGCTGCTTTTAGCGTTCGAGAATCAGTCGAACTGCTTTTTGCGTCCGAGAATCCCTCCGCCAGTAGGTGATTTTCTGTTCCGATTCAAACGACTTTATGGCAACCAAAACGGCATCTAAAGATGAAAAATTAGCACCAACACTCAATGCCGAGGACAGCGCCATGTTGAAATACCCTCTGCAATGACGTCATTTGAACTAGGCAATCAGCGAGGAGATCCGATCAAATAGCGCTAGGTGTGTGTTTGCCGTATCAGGTGTCCCGTCGAGATGAGGTGAACGTCGAGATGAGGTGCGTCGCGCTACTGCGCATGCGTGCGCATGTGCACATCGCTCTACCCCAGATTTGAAGATGTCACCCGTCGAGATGAGGTGCCTCGCGCAACTGCACATGGGGAGATGATATAAATCGCTTGACGTGCAACTGTGCATGCTCATTTTGTTTTTCCGTCAGTTTTTTTTTTATTAATTGTATTCAGTGTATTTACAGCCTAGTAAGTAAAACATTTTCTGTATTTTACATTAGGAGCATAAATGTATGTATATGTATATTTTGCCTGTAGAAGTAAGGTAACTCCAGGTTAAAAATACTTACATTACTATGTTCGGATGAACAATTTATTTACTTGCCCATCAAAATAAGCGAACTTCGTCAAGTAATTTTTTCAGTGCACACATATGCAGTTCCGCGAGGCACCTCATCTCGACAGAACACCGGCAAAATAATCCACTTTGTAAAAGATAAACATTTACAAAGCTGCTTGACCCTCACAATATGGCCGCTATCAGCAAAGGAACAGAAAGTTGTAGTGACTCCTCTTCTCTGGAGACAATCTCTGACACCCCACCATAACTGTTCTTGGAATGTATTTGACCAGTAGTGAAATTCCTGCAGCGTCAGCTGGAATTCGTATCCTTTATAAAGCGTAACCGGCTGTGCGTCGCCTTCTTCAGAGTGGAGAAACAGTCTGTGCTAAACCGTTAACCAGTTTCCAGCCACAGTCACAACAAAATGACCACCGCCGCCCAGCCCATATTCTCTAAGGGAGAGGACTGTAAAGCCGGCTGGCACGACGCTGACGCCGGTTACGACGACACCGACACGCACCTGGAGATCATGGGCAAGCCCGTGATGGAGCGCTGGGAGACCCCGTACATGCACTCTCTGGCGACCGTGGCGGCATCCAAAGGTATAAAACTAGTTTGCATCAAGCTCAAGCGATCGGATTCCATTATCGGACAAACTATGTATTTGTTCAACCGTGTCCGTCAATTGAATCACGAGATAGTTTAAAATTGAATGGCAACAGTCGCACTAGTCATGCATTATAAAAGTAGAAAACAATGTGGCCTTGCAGTGGATAGTAAAATATAAGTTAGTATATTACAGTTTGAAAGTGTTTAAAAACATATAAACACTTAAAATTCAAGGAGGGAAAATCTGTATTTTTCTGAGTTTTGAAAGAAACAAATGTGGTTTGTGCTGTTGCTTATGGGCTTTTATTTTATTTTTAAGTTATATGTATTAATTAACCAGGTCATATCAGACTCAACATCAGAGGTCTCAAACCTCAAAGAAAGGGCTGAGAGGGTGCAGATGGAATCAGTGAAATCACCTGCTGGATTGCGTGGTTGCACAGAAAACCTGCATCCTCTCGGCCCTTTCTGGAACCGGTTTGAGACCTCTGCTCTACATTTTTAAATCTGTGTGTGTGTGTGTGTGTGTGTGTGTGTGTGTGTGTGTGTGTGTGTGTGTGTGTGTGTGTGTGTTAAAGTAGCATGAGCTGTGCCAGCAATGCAACAGCTGTTGCTTATGGGAACTGTCCAAGATCTCTGCTGGTGTTAAAATAGATTCAATCCACAAACTCTCACAAAGGCACGAGGGAGGGCAGTTAGCATGCGTGGAGTTTGAACCATGACCCCTCTGCTCTGAAAACAAGTACATTATTTAAAAATCGTCATGGTGTTAAATCAACTCCGTCTTAGTTGGAAAAATAATGAATCAGAGCGTATGGGCTATTTGGAGAAAGTGAGCTGAATAGATCTGGGGTGCTTTCACTAGAGGAATGGTTGGAAAACTTTGACTTTGGTATTTCATATTTGTTCCATTTCTATTTTATTACAATTAAGAATAAATAATTTGCAAGACCATATGAGAGCAATTGGTGCAGTTGTGTTGCTTTGTTGTTTTTGTAGGTGGTCGGGTTCTGGAGATCGGTTTTGGCATGGCCATTGCCGCCACTAAGATAGAGTCCTTCCCTGTCGAGGAGCACTGGCTCATCGAGTGCAATGATGGAGTCTTTGTCAGACTGCAGGACTGGGCAAAGTCTCAGCCACATAAAGTCAGTACAGCTGATACTGTCACAAATATCACCATCATTAATTGTGCTATAAGTATTTTAATGGCTGCCTTCTGTTGCGTTATGTTGTGTTTTTCCTATTTTATTTAAAGGTAGTTTTAATGATTGGCTCCTGTGTTGCTGCAGGTCTTCCCTCTGAAGGGCCTGTGGGAGGATGTTGTTCCCACTCTGCCTGACAATCACTTTGATGGTACGAAATTAAAAACGGAGGGTGAATTCTGAGATTTCCACTTTACACACAACTCAGGGTGCAATTGTTTAATTTACCAAAATCCTGCAAGACCCTAATATGGTCCATCATCTGTCCAGAGGTCATTGAAATCAGGTCAGAAATGACAGGGCCATCACACAGCGGTTGAATGAGAAAAGGCAGGGGAAAAAAGCAGCAGAAACACCAGTAAATAATTTGTATCTTGTCTTTCCCTCGTCTCTCTCTCTCTCAGGTATCCTGTATGATACGTACCCTCTAACAGAGGGCACATGGCACACTCACCAGTTTAACTTCATTAAGGTAGGAGGTTAAACATGATATCTGATCATCTGGAAGGCTCTGTGAAACTTTCACAGAATGTTAAATTACAGACAGCATCTGTACATGATGTAAATAGCGGAAGCAAAATAAGGTGCATGTGTGATTGAATGCTTAAATTACCTGTGAAATCTAAGATGAAATGATAAGGCTTTTAAACATATAACAACCCATTGCCCCTAACAACTAAAAGCACTTGGTCTTACTGCCATGCCTCCACGAGAACACATTCCAGCACCAGTCACTGAGTACTTAGATTTTTTACCCAAGTCCAACAAATGGCCATTGGATATTGCGAAGACCTGACGTCCATCCGTCTGTCCGTCTGTGTTCAGCATAAGTCCAATTCTATTACTGCCACAGTCTTCAAATTCACAGGGAACATTCTTGGGACACAGACCTTGGACAAGTTTGAATGTGGCTAACCTAGACATATTTTAACAGGTTAAAAACTTTTTTCTTTTTTCCCCGTCTGTATATATAGTAATGGTAAATGCCACACTGGCAGAACCATTTATGAACATTAATACACATATATGCAATTTATTCTTGCAAGACAGAAGGTGTGTGTGTGTGTGTGTGTGTGTGTGTGTGTGTGTGTGTGTGTGTGTGTGTGTGTGTGTGTGTGTGTGTGTGTGTGTGTGTGTGTGTGTGTGTGTGTGTGTGTGTGTGAGACCCCCATCCACCCTTCCTGATCAGCCTTCAACATCCTACTCAAAGCCAACCGACAGCGTGTATCAGGAAGGGCCGACCACCAAAACAACATGAAGACATCCAAGAACAAACGACAAGTGGTGAAGCCAGTAACTGAAGTGAGACACAGAGGAGACGGGGCCTCAACCATACAACCTACCAGGACAAACAACCACACATGAACAAACAGTGACAGCAACAGTCTGTTGTCTAATTAGTGAGCATCCGTACCCTAATCTAGGACACCAGAGTGTTAATCCCTTGAGAGCACCCAAAACCGAATTGTGGTGACAGCCAGAAACGCACAACCGTCCACACACAGAGACCCAGATCACAGCTAAATATCCAATCACTACTGTGGCTGGTTTGTTGGGCCAAGACTAAAGTATAGAACCTTACCATATGACATGGACCACTCCAGCAAGTTGAAGCCATACGGCCGGCCGCGAGCGACGACGACGGGCCCAGGATGTGGGGCCCCAAGAGAAACCAGGACAAAAGGGCAGCAGAAGGGCACAGGGGCCAGGAAAGGGCAGCCCCCAGAGCCACTGGGGCAGACGACGAACCAACGGGGGTGCGGCCCGACAGCACCGGAATGCACCCCCCACTCCACCCCACCCAAGGGAGCGCACAGGGCACCGGCAGAGCCCACCAATGGGGGGGACCCCAGAACCACACCACCAGGGCCACGGCCCCCATAGGCGGGAGCGAGCAGCAGCAAGAATGGGGGGGGCAAAGGAGCCACCGCAACCGAATCCAAAACACGGGCAGGGACCACCGAGCCATACGAGGGTGGGGCCCAGCCCCCAGTCAAGAGGTTAAAAACTAACATTCTGTTTGAACCTGTTCCGCTTGGTTTTTGAGTGGCGTGCGTGATGTCGGTGGCTAGTCTCTCCAAAACCGCTTCGTTTTGAGTGTTTATATAAATGTTTCTCATATATTATGTAAAAGCTAGCAAGAAATAAATGCTTCTAAAACCAAAAACGGCATTTTTGGAACCTATTAACACCTCTGTACTTATTTCACAGACGACAGCATGGTGACGTCACAGGCTGAAATTTGTCTCAATATCAGCAAATGCACAGAGGCTGATCTACAAATATTCCTTGATTTGCATAACTTCCATTTTGTCAAAAGCTCATGTACACACACACGCAAAGCCTCCTGCAGATGCTGTTAAAATGTAAATATTGTTTTTGATTGACTGATTAAAAGGGGCTTCATGGAACATGTACAAACTGTATGTAAGACAACATAATCTTAATAATTAAACAACTGCAAATTATAAAGAACACAAGGCACGTACAACCGAGGGTATTTTAGCATTGCATTATTTTTGTACTTTACAATAATATGAGTTTTAATGTGAAAATGCTAGTGTTTAAACTGTATCATTGAGCTACAGTTAAGAACACATATATGGCAAATACAAAGTGCTTTTAGTTTGTATCCCATCCCTTTGTGTCTCTGCAGGGTCATGCTCACAGGCTCCTGAAAAGTGGCGGCGTGCTCACCTACTGCAACTTGACCTCTTGGGGCGAGTTGCTCAAAACTAAATACGACAACATTGAGAAGTTGTTTGAGGTTGGTCACGTTCACATCCACATGGAGGAAAGATTGATCTCTGCCACGATTTGTTTGAAATGGAGCTTTTTTTTCTTATGTGCAACAAAAACGTCTGCACAAGAGGTGGTGCTAACATGTCAAAAGGTCTTACCACCACAGTTGTGTATATATGAAGCATTTATAATATTTGAGTGTTTCAGATGCACAGTCAGTGTAATCTGCTTCAGAGTGCCCTGAAAAACATGTTGCTATAACTTAAAAGTTAATGATAAACGGCATCAGCTACAGGAAGCTGATAAGACTGCATCACAGTAACCCAGGCTGTTTGTTAATAATTTTTAGGAAACCCAGGTTCCTCATCTGGTCCAAGCCGGCTTCAAGAAGGAGAAGATTAGTACATCCACCATGGACATTGACCCACCCAAAGAATGCAAATATTATTCCTTCCATAAGATGATAACACCCACCATTGTTAAAGATTAAAGTCTGAAGATATGGCTCAAAGATTATTTTGTCTGTACATAGCACCTTGACACACTGTTTAAACTGTGCTTGCTACTTTTCAATAAACAAGCTCCACGCCGCCAATTTACATTGTTGTACTTATGCTTTTATTGGTAACATTTTACGAAAATGGTACATGGACACTAATGCAGGAAAATCATTAACTAACAGGTAAATAGTTTATTTAGGTGTTTAATAATCATGTATTAATGGTTTGACGTTAGTTAAAAGAGTAATAAGAATTAACTGAGAATGAATCAAGTTAATTTTGTTTAGACAGATAGTTAATGCAGTCATACAAGCCCAATTCCAATGAAGTTGGGACATTGTGTAAAATGTAAATAAAAACAAAATGCAATGATTTGCAAATCCTCTTCAACATATATTCAATTGAATACACCACAAAGACAAGATATTTAATGTTCAAACTGATCAACTTTATAGTTTTCATGCAAATATTTGCTCATTTTGAAATGGATGCCTGCAACATGTTTAAAAAAGCTGGGACAGTGGTATGTTTACCACTGTGTTACATCAGCTTTCCTTCTAACAACACTCAATAAGCGATTGGGAACTGAGGACACTAATTGTTGAAGCTTTGTAGGTGGAATTCTTTCCCATTCTTGCTTGATGTATGACTTCAGTTGCTCAACAGTTAGGGGTCTCCGTTGTCCTATTTTTCGCTTCATAATGCGCCACACATTTTCAACGGACGACAGGTCTGGACTGCAGGCAGGCCAGTCTAGTACCTGCACTCTTTTCCTACAAAGCCACGTTGTAACACGTGCAAAATGTGGCTTGGCATTGTCTTGCTGAAAAAAGCAGGGACGTCCCTGAAAAAGACGTTGCTTGGATGGCAGCATGTGTTGCTCCAAAACCTGGATGTACAGTAGTGTTCAGAATAATAGTATTGCTATGTGACTAAAAAGATTAATCCAGGTTTTGAGTAACAAGGTACCAGTAGATTCTCACAAATCCAACAAGACCAAACATTCATGATATGCACACTCTTAAGGCTATGAAATTGGGCTATTAGTAAAAAAAAAGTAGAAAAGGGGGTGTTTACAATAATACAACCCCTGGCAATAATTATGGAATCACTGGCCTCAGTTGTTTAATTTTGTAGAAAAAAAAAAAGCAGATCACAGACATGACACAAAACTAAAGTCATTTCAAATGGCAACTTTCTGGCTTTAAGAAACACTATAAGAAATCAGGAAAAATAATTGTGGCAGTCAGTAACGGTTACTTTTTTAGACCAAGCAGAGGGAAAAAATATGGACTCACTCAATTCTGAGGAATAAATTATGGAATCACCCTGTAAATTTTCATCCCCAAAACTAACACCTGCATCAAATCAGATCTGCTCGTTAGTCTGCATCTAAAAAGGAGTGATCACACCTTGGAGAGCTGTTGCACCAAGTGAACTGACATGAATCATGGCTCCAACACGAGAGATGTCAATTGAAACAAAGGATTATCAAACTCTTAAAAGAGGGTAAATCACGCAATGTTGCAAAAGATGTTGGTTGTTGACAGTCAGCTGTGTCTAAACTCTGGACCAAATACAACATGGGAAGGTTGTTAAAGGCAAACATACTGGTAGACCAAGGAAGATATAAAAGCATCAAGACAGAAAACTTAAAGCAATATGTCTCAAAAATCAAAAATGCACAACAAAACAAATGAGGAACGAATGGGAGGAAACTGGAGTCAACGTCTGTGACCGAACTGTAAGAAACCGCCTAAAGGAAATGGGATTTACATACAGAAAAGCTAAACAAAAGCCATCAACGCATAAACAGAAAAAAACAAGGTTACAATGGGCTAAGGAAAAGCAATCGTGGACTGTGGGTGACTGGATGAAAGTCATATTCAGTGATGAATCTCGAATCTGCATTGGGCAAGGTGATGATGCTGGAACTTTTGTTTGGTGCCGTTCCAATGAATCATAAAGACTGCCTGAAGAGAACATGGAAATTTCCACAGTCATTGATGATATGGGGCTGTATGTCAGGTAAAGGCACTGGGGAGATGGCTGTCATTACATCATCAATAAATGCACAAGTTTACGTTGATATTTTGGACACTTTTCTTATCCCATCAATTGAAAGGATGTTTGGGGATGATGAAATCATTTTTCAAGATGATAATGCATCTTGCCATAGAGCAAAAACTGTGAAAACATTCCTTGCAAAAAGACACATAGGGTCAATGTCATGGCCTGCAAATAGTCCGGATCTTAATCCAATTGAAAATCTTTGGTGGAAGCTGAAGAAAATGGTCCATGACAAGGCTCCAACCTGCAAAGCTGATCTGGCAACAGCAATCAGAGAAAGTTGGAGCCAGATTGATGAAGAGTACTGTTTGTCACTCATTAAGTCCATGCCTCAGAGACTGCAAGCTGTTATAAAAGCCAGAGGTGGTGCAACAAAATACTAGTGATGTGTTGGAGCGTTCTTTTGTTTTTCATGATTCCATAATTTTTCCTCAGAATTGAGTGATTCCATATTTTTTCCCTCTGCTTGGTCTAAAAAAGTAACCGTTAGTGACTGCCACAATTTTTTTCCTGATTTCTTATAGTGTTTCTTAAAGACAGAAAGTTGCCATTTGAAATGACTTTAGTTTTGTGTCATGTCTGTGAGCTGCTTTTTTTCTACAAAATTAAACAATTGAATGAACATCCTCCGAGGCCGGTGATTCCATAATTTTTGCCAGGGGTTGTAGTAGTGTGGCATTCAGTCAGTGATGGCATGTTTGTGGCATGCATGTCACTCCGTATCATTGAGCTGAGCTCAGCCGGCAGCTGCACATCAGTGCAGGATGTCTCATTTTGGGAGGAAAAAACGATTTGATCAACTGCAGTTTGTATTACATTTGGAAAGAGGTGTCATTTGATTTAAATGGTGTTTCGCTTTGAAGTTATTAATTCCAACTGGACTCTAACAACTGGGTAGAGAGCGGCGCAGCATTTGGAACTGTGTGAACAGAACGGAGGACGATTCTCCTTTCTTTCTCGCAACAAGACAGGAGTCCCAGTTAGTGACTTTAATTTTCACAAAAGTGACTCACGATTGACATATTCAGTGATGAAAGTGGTGAAAAATAAAAAAAGCTGTAACCCAAAATTACCCCCAACACCACCCGCACAAAAATGTTTGAATTCTAGAAGCTCTGAAATGCAATCTGGAACTATTCCAGACAATAAACTGCAGTGAGTGCAGCATTAATTTTGGTGAGAAAAAAAACCCCCAACTTTCTTATTCAAATTCATTCCAGTAGTATTCTGCTCTTACTGGGATGCAGTTTTCTAGCTTGGCAGATAGTTCTGGAGGAAATCACTGAAGAAATTAACAAATTGAAAATATGGTTTGACCAAAACAAACTGTCATTAAACTTGAATAAAACAGGGATGAAGTGGAGGTGTAAGAGTCACTAGGTGCTCACAGGAAAGTGATTTATGTTTATTGTTAGTTGGTTTTATCTTTTCTGTTGTGTTTTGTTTAAAATTATATTGTAGCATTATTAGTTATTATTACTAACTTAGCCCAAAGATTCCTGCCCTTGAGAGGACTGAAAATCTTTGTGAATACGGGCCCAGGGCCCATATCCACGAAGCAACTATATATTAAAAGCATGTGTGTGTGATTTTATTTAGTAAGTTTGATGTAAGTACATAATATAATTGTAAATATGTTAAAAAATACATGAATGCCACAAGAAAGTGAAAACACTTATTTCCATTGTGGTCCATTTAAAAATCAAATGACAATTGAAGAAATAATAAAATAAAATAATAACCGTGTGTATATGATAACAAGAACCTGAACAATTTAAAAATACATTAAGACAGAAAATAAACTTTTAAAAAAATATGTAATTAACAGGAAATTAAAGGGCTGAGTTTTAAAGGTCTACAGTTCTAAAAACATTCTGGACTCACACTCCAACTCATTATAAAAACTGCGTAATTTATTACCACCCTTGAAAAATGTCAGCTACCTATTTATAAATGCTACCCAATCTAGAGCCCATGGATCCCCACAAACAACACACAAGTGATTTATTATGTAGATGCAGGGTAAAAACAAAAAACACCTTATTAAGCCAGTATGTTGTGGTGGTTAATGTTTCATTTTTTTCCAAAGGGGAAAGTACTGCTGAAGAACTCTTCAAAAACAAACACCTGTAACTGATTTGTAACTCTGATTTACACAGAAATGCATAATTCAACTTTTACTTCTCTACATTCTTAAATATACTGTATTAGTTTACAGCAACCAAGAGAACAAAGATTCTTCAGACCCTGCTAACAAATTCACCTTTAAACTGGGACTTTTAGTTCATGGTTTGCCAACTGTGGAACACCATGGCACTGCAGGGAATCAGAAGTAATTCCTGGGGAAGGATCATCAAGACTATCTAGCAAGATGGACTTAGACAGTAAATACAAACTCAAAACTGAAGTGTCTGAGAGGGAATATAGTCAATATTATAAGTGACGATATTGAAAGTAAGTTAAAAAAAGATCAACTTTCCATTTGCGCACACAATGTAGCTGCCCCAAAAAATTTAAAAGTTGGCCGTATGGGTAAACCAAGGCTTGCAATAAATAAAATTTGAGAAAAACTAAGCACACTGCCCCTCAGAGCTCACCAATTTTGCATCCACCCTTCAGCTGCAGCTGTGTGCAGTCAGAGATGGTAATCGCTAGCACCACCTACTGACTCATGTGGCTCTCTGGGCACAGAGCTAAACATTCCATGCAAATTTATGCAAAAATGCTAGCAAAGACCAATATATCATGATATTTGAAGTTGATGACAAAAGTTAACCATAAGCAAGAAGAAACAGCTGTGGTTAAATTATTTGAAATGCTCAGACTGTAAATACATGAAGATTACAGTTTGATACCGCTTTCACTGTCTGTAGACATTAAAACTGCAGGGAATGAACAGAGACAGTACAACTCAACTTCTGTAAATAACAATTACTTTATTTATGTTAGCTCCTGCTGTTACAGATGCAGAGCTCCAAGTGAAACCAGAAATACACCATTAACATCTCAAACACACACACACACACACACACACACACACACACACACACACACACACACACACACACACACACACACACACACATCACTTCCGATACCAGATGCTCAACCTTTTTTCACGCTTGATTTTCCTCTGCAATTGTAAAACCCCATAAAGGAGAGCTTCTGCAGTGGGAGGGCAACCTAAGATGGGGGAGAGAAAAAATGTTTTTAAATGTCTGGACTATGTGCAACAACAAAAACAGCAACCGGTGAGCAAGTCATATCTATGGTATGTATTAGAAATAAAGAACATGCTATTTTTTAAACATTTAATTGCGTTGCATGTTTACCTCAACGATGATCATCTGTTCAGTAACCCTGAACCCTTCTTTTATCAGTAGCAAAAAGAAGCACTATACTTGAGTTGTTTATGCCTTGTAATTGCCAACACTGTTTGTGTTATCAACAGTCATGAAAGTGGGCCATGGAAAAAAAAACCTGAAAATGTTTGGTAAGGGCCAAAGGCCCAAAGCCCTTGGGGGTTCCCCCCAGAAAAAACTGAGAATTCAGATGCATTTTCAGGTCTATTTACTCACCCAAAAAATAAATAAATAAATGGGGGGGGGGGGGGGGGGGCAGGTCAATTTTCCCACCCCAGTGTTTTCACAGAACTTGTATTGTGCTACCAGCCTTTAATCCAAAAAACATATATTGTGGTTCAGAAAACTACACCCTAAAAGAAATGTCAATAAAAAAACAAAAATAGTAATTCTCAGTATCAATTCAAATGAAACAATAGGAGTATTTATCCTACATTAATGCATCAACTTGTTTAACCTTTACTCACTTCTGAGATTTCCTAGTTTGGGCAGGACCTTTGGAGCTATTGATTATCTCCGTTTTCAAATTCTTGGCCACCTTAAAATCCTTACAAAAGTGTTTTTACTTCAACATTAATTTCTGATTACTGTACATTTTGAAGTTAAACTTTTCTTGCATTAGAAAACTATTTTTAGACAAATAAAATAGCATGAAAAGTAATGTGTACACGTAGTCATTCATTCATCCAGCAAATGTATGTTTCTGATGTGGGTCAAGAAATGTATTTCCAAAAATCGAAAGAAATATGAAACAGTCCTGTGCTATTTTCTTTGATTACTTGATGGTTAAAAAAAATAAAATAAATAACTTAGATGTTTTTATTTAAAGTTGAGACTGTTCTTGTAGTTACAGCAGTAATACAACCCCTGGCAAAAATTATGGAATCACCGGCCTCGGAGGATGTTCATTCAGTTGTTTAATTTTGTAGAAAAAAAAAGCAGATCACAGACATGACACAAAACTAAAGTCATTTCAAATGGCAACTTTCTGGCTTTAAGAAACACTATAAGAAATCAGGAAAAATAATTGTGGCAGTCAGTAACGGTTACTTTTTTAGACCAAGCAGAGGAAAAAAATATGGACTCACTCAATTCTGAGGAATAAATTATGGAATCACCCTGTAAATTTTCATCCCCAAAACTAACACCTGCAGGTTGACATTGACCCTATGTCATGACATTGACCCTATGTGTCTTTTTGCAAGGAATGTTTTCACAGTTTTTGCTTTATGGCAAGATGCATTATCATCTTGAAAAATGATTTCATCATCCCCAAACATCAGAAAAGTGTCCAAAATATCAACGTAAACTTGTGCATTTATTGATGATGTAATGACAGCCATCTCCCCAGTGCCTTTACCTGACATGCAGCCCCATATCATCAATGACTGCGGAAATTTACATGTTCTCTTCACGCAGTCATCTTTATAAATCTCATTGGAACGGCACCAAACAAAAGTTCCAGCATCATCACCTTGCCCAATGCAGATCCGAGATTCATCACTGAATATGACTTTCATCCAGTCATCCACAGTCCACGATTGCTTTTCCTTAGCCCATTGTAACCTTGTTTTTTTCTGTTTAAGTGTTAATGATGGCTTTCGTTTAGCTTTTCTGTATGTAAATCCCATTTCCTTTAGGCGGTTTCGTACAGTTTGGTCACAGACGTTGATTCCAGTTTCCTCTCATTCGTTCCTCATTTGTTTTGTTGTGCATTTTCATATTTTGAGACATATTGCTTTAAGTTTTCTGTCTTGACGCTTTGATGTCTTCCTTGATCTACCAGTATGTTTGCATTTAACAACCTTCCCATGTTGTTTGTATTTGGTCCAGAGTTTAGACACAGCTGACTGTGAACAACCAACATCTTTTGCAACATTGCGTGATGATTTACCCTCTTTTAAGAGTTTGATAATCCTCTCCTTTGTTTCAATTGACATCTCTCACGTTGGAGCCATGATTCATGTCAGTCCACTTGGTGTAACAGCTCTCCAAGGTGTGATCACTCCTTTTTAGATGCAGACTAACGAGCAGATGTGATTTCATGCAGGTGTTAGTTTTGGGGATGAAAATTTACAGGGTGATTCCATAATTTATTCCTCAGAATTGAGTGAGTCCATATTTTTTTCCTCTGCTTGGTCTAAAAAAGTAACCATTACTGACTGCCACAATCTTTTTTTCTTGATTTCTTATAGTGTTTCTTAGAAAGTTGCCAGAAAGTTGCCATTTGAAATGACTTTAGTTTTGTGTCATGTCTGTGATCTGCTTTTTTCTACAAAATTAAACAACTGAATGAACATCCTCCAAGGCCGGTGATTCCATAATTTTTGCCAGGGGTTGTAGTAGAGAAGTTTGAATCTTCGACTGGACTGGGTTGCTTGACGTGAGAACGTTTTGCTTCAAATCGCAGAAGCTTCCTCAGTTAAAATTCTTTCTCTGGTAGTCTGACTTCTGTCTTGACTCAACCGAGTCCAGTCGAAGATTCAAGCTTCTCTACTATGGAAACCACCTGGACAACTGAGAGCCTACACAGAAACATTACAGCAGTAACAATAAAAAATGTGTAGCTTTATATAACAGCTGAGTGGATCCTTGTCATTTGATTGGGGCTTTGTATGTCACATGACATGGATTAATTCATCCCATTTGTGTTGCGGCTTGGTTCCATTTGGAGTGCAAATTTGGTTCCATACTTTTGGTACCATTGCACTCTCACGTGCACGCGCGCACACATGATTGCGCACGCACACGTCTCCACGCACGCATGCACACGTGTATGCGCTCAAGCGTGTGCATGAGTATGTGCACACCCACACATGCTCGCGCACACACAAAACAAATCCACTGAGCTGCCTAGCTGTTAGCAGGAAGAAAGAACAAAAGCTGGACTCATTTCTGACGTGATTTTCGCTGCACTGAGAACGTACACAGTCCACCGAGCTGGTTGCGTGTGTGTGCGCGTGCAAGGGACAATGACAATGATTTGATTGAGTTAACTGACGCTGCTACACACACAAAATCCACTCCACTGTAAGACGTCTGGATGCATGAAGACCTGTTCACGTGAAACGCTGATGTGATTTTTGGCTGGACTGAGAAACTACGCAAAGTCTTTTTTTCTTTTTTTTTTTTAAATGGACATCCGAAGTCAGTGCACAGCATCAGTGGACTACACGTCACAGTGGAACACCAATTAAGTCCCTTTTCTGTTGTTTATAAATTAATAAAATATCAAATAATAAGGATTTATTTTAGCCGTTATATAAAACAAATAATGAATGTTTTTACATTCTTTCAATGGTACGAATATTTCATGAGGTGAAAGCTGGAACAAACCATTCAACGAGGCGAAGCAGAGTTGAATGGTTTGTTCCAGCTTTCACCTCATGAAATATCTGTACCACTGAACTCATATATATTATTTGGTTAAAATATAAATAGGTCAAACATTCAGCTCAACAGTGACTGATTCAGTATCCAGCAGTTAAAAGCTAATTTAGTTGATAAACCTCAGCAGAGCACTAATGTCACGTATTATTTATTTTCACTCACCTCAAACAAATTTTTGTCCGTTGCTCAAACTCATTAATTTTATGGTTTTGACTCAGAGTTAAACTGTCGTCTGAATGCTAACAGCGTTAGCTTTTTTAGCAGCTTGAAGGCTTCACCTGTTAGCTCCACTTAATGTATGATTACAGGAGAAAAAAAATGCAGCTCATGACTTAATGTCCACAACAAAGCAAACCGTTAGGAAAACAACAGCGCAGTCCCCCAAAATATGACTTTATAAACTCTTAAGCCCAAAACAAATGAACTCTTCTTCGCAAATTATTGCCGACTTGCAAACCAACTGTTCGGGCCACCGTTTGGGCGTGGAACTGAAGGAATGGACTGATGTATGTTGTCAAAAATAACCCAAAAAACATTCACCACATGAGTAAAAACCCTGATTTCTGGTAATTTACGGAAAACTTTCATCACTGTATAACTAAAGGGCTGATTAAATTAATTGTGCCTCTTGTCAACTGATATATATGGTGCATCCAGAAGTATTCACAGCGCTTCACTTTTTCCACATTTTGTTCTGTTACAGCCTTATTCCAAAATGGAGTGAATTCATTATTCCCCCTCAAAATTCTACTCACAGCACTCCATAATAACATGAAAAAGGTTTTGGAAATTTTTATAATTCTATTAAAAATAAAAAACTAAGAAATCACATGTACATAAGTATTCACACCTTCTGCTCAATACTTTGTTGACGTACATCAGAGAATTTTGTTTCTCTTGGTCAGAGTCCTTCAGGTGTCTTTTGGCAAACTCCAGGTGGGCTGCCATGTGCCTTTTACAAAGGAGGGGCTTCCATCTGGCCACTCTACCATACAGGCCTGATTGGTGGATTGCTGCAGAGAAGGTAGTCCTTCTGAAAGGTTCTCTTCACTCCACAGAGGAATGCTGGAGCTCTGACAGAGCGGCCATCGGGTTCTTTGTCACGTCCCCCGATCGCTCAGTTTAGATGGGCAGCCAGCTCTTGGAAGAGTCCTGGTGGATCTGAACGTCTTCCATTTATGGATGATGGAGGCCACTGTGGTCACTGGAACCTTCAAAGCAGCAGAAATGTTTCTCTATCCTTCTCCAGATTTGTCTCTTGAAACAATCCTGTCTTGGAGGTCTGCAGACAATTCCTTTGACTTCATGTTTTGTTTGTGCTCTGATGTGCACTGTCAACTGTCGGACCTAGTGTGTCTTTCCAAATCATGTCCAATCAACTGAATTTACCCCAGGTGGACTCCAGTTAAGCTCTAGAAACATCAAATATGATAACTGGAAACAGGATGCACTTGAGCTCAATTTGGAGATTCATGGCAAAGGCTGTGAACACCTGCGTACATGTGATTTCTTAGTTTTTTATTTTCAATAAATTTGCAAAAATTTCAAAAAACATTTTGTCATTCTGTGAATACTTTCCAGATGCTTGTAAAGCTTGGTTTGATTCTTAGTCTCACTACCTGTCTGTGTCCTTGGACATGACACGTCATCTCCATGCCATGCTAGTCCATCCAGCTGTGGTGTAGCGGAAAGCTGTGATCAAACAGCCAACATCTTAAGCTTGCATTAAGATGAGGCCATTGAGTTTTTTCAAAGAAAGATAAACTCCATACAGCAAGACCTGGTATATCTCCAGGTGTCAAAGAGGTGACGCTCTAAGCCATGCACAGCTTGGATCTGTCAACAAACCCCGACCGCATTCAGGATTTAAGCTTACCCCAAAGAGCATTTCACACGGAGCTATGAATTCTTATCAGTACTCCAAACCAGATGCAACTCAACTCCCCTCTCACATAAAAAAAAAAAAACCTCCACAGAAAGACACTTTCTTCACCAAAAGTCCTAAAAAAGAGGTTTTTCACACTAGACTCAAAAGAAAACAGCTCACTAATTGATTGCCCGTGACCACCGATTATGGCAAAGCTTCTTGGGTTGAAATGGACTAAATATTATGTTTTATCCACCTCTGCTAGAAAAATCAAAATATAACCATGGAACAAGAGTGACCCCTGTGGGACGATTTGGGAAGGACAGGTCATTGACTTCCTGCAGACTCCAATCGTTCTAACCACATTTTAAAAAGGAAAATTTCCTTGTATTGTTGTAACAAAAGAACAAAACAAAAGAGAAAAGGAAACATGTCACTCTTTTCTATTTATGCATGAAAGTATTATATTTGATGTGTTATACTCTGTTCATTGGGGAATGTTTACTTAGTGTGTTCTTATATATATATATATAATTCCAAGTAAACCAGTTACAGAATTACACTCTTTTCTCTCGCTCTTTTCCTCTCTTCACTTTTCTGCATCTTGCCGCTTTTCTTGAGTCTAAAGACGCGCCTAAGCCATCAATAGTAAGATTTATGACCCTTTGTTTAATGCCACGTGCTACTTAAGACTCATTCTTGTTTGGCGTACCGACAAGAATTTAATTTATTTAATTTTCTGACAGATAACTTTTGCAACCTTTGTCAAGTTAAACGCGCTGGCGCATTTAACTTACTTTTTCGAATTTTCAAATTAAAACGTTTTTCTTCTTCAAACTCCAAATTCCTTTCACAAACATTTTTTTTCTAAAGTCAGTTATTTTTGCACTGAATTCTGATTTGACCAAGCTTCCAAAAGACAGCGAAAGACGAATTTTTGATTTTTGATAGAAAATAAAGACGCTCAAGCCTTTATTCTGACAAGCCAGACTCCAGAGCGCTGCAGAGAAAAACATCCAGGTCAGCTGAGACGTTCAACAGCGACTTCAACTGCCGCCGCGAAACCACAGCACAACAACAGAAATCATCCCCGCCACTGACGAGACCGAGCGGGTCAGACCGGCAGAGCCTCTTTGTCAAGGTCCCTGACGAAGCTGTGTGGCGGACAGGGCGTCGACTGAACCAGACGATTCCAGCATCGAACCTCACGGAGACCCGCTGCACTGCGCAAAGTAAGACCGGGCTATGTTGTCAGATAAACAGAGTGGCTTTATTTAACTCTATTCAAAATCATTAATCTTCTAGCAGGTTAATACCAAAGTAAATTACCTGTTAAATTAGGACGAATCTTACTCCTAAAACTCCCGCTACGAAACCAAATTATCTGAACACCATATAATCATTGCTCATTGAAGGTCGTCATCAATAAATTGTGTGATATGTCCTGTTATTTAACTCCTGCCAGGGTTAAATAAATATCTTAAACGTGTGAAGTTGTCTGTAATTTTGTATGGTTTTACAGAGGGTGTTGGATCTGACCTGCGGAGCTTATCCTTTAGAAACTGAGACTGATTAATTAAATTGAGACTAAACAATTAATGAATGCTTAAATTACAAGGACCTATCTTTTGAACTAGGTGGTGCCCCGAGGTAAAATTATCCACAAGCGATAATTTTCAATATTCCAAAACATTATTATATTCATCCTGTGACTCTGTTCCCTACAGTGGATAGGTACTGGCTTTGAGTGGGGGAATCGGCGATGCTCATGTGCTTTGTGCTACAGAACCCAGAGATAATAAGTGGCACCAATAGGTCTCAGGCCCTGATTGGGAAAGATTTAGCGGGAGCTGCACTTACAATTCTCATGAACAGACAAACTGACAGGGCAATCGTAAAGTATGTATCCCAAACTTTTACAGAGGTTATACTAATTACTAAGTTTCTTCAGTTTCTCCCATCCAGCATAAACCCTGAGTGGGTTTATGCTGGATGCCCGTCCCGATGCAACTCTGCATTATTGTCAGAATGGACAGGTTTCTTGATGGAATGCCTAAAGGCTAACCAGTTTGTCTGTCACATCATCAAGGTTTGGCATTTACAATTTTTGTGGCAAATAAGTGTTGTCACCTAGTCTATTAAACACTGATTAAAGAATCAAATTTCACAAAACCTGCAAGACAAATAATTTTTTTTATACACACTCCAGCATCACCATATAGATTTCTAGTGTGTGCGGGAAAAGCAGAATCCTCACCCGGAACATATATGTCCACTGGTACGATTCGGTCACAGCCTCTGACGACAGCATATGAGTAGTGGTAATAGCCTCCTCCATTGGCACAACTGGAAAACCAGGATTATCGCGTATTACTCCTGAACTCTGTACAGCAGTAAAACTTCAAAACATAGGTTTTGGTGACTCGCAGAACACCATTTCATAATAACATCACTAGTTTAGACACTCAGATGATACAGCAGGCAGTTACAGTAGTGTTCAGAATAATAGTAGTGCTATGTGACTAAAAAGATTAATCCAGGTTTTGAGTATATTTCTTATTGTTACATGGGAAACAAGGTACCAGTAGATTCAGTAGATTCTCACAAATCCAACAAGACCAAGAATTCATGATATGCAAACTCTTAGGCTATGAAATTGGGCTATTAGTAAAATAAAAAGTAGAAAAGGGGGTGTTCACAATAATAGTAGCATCTGCTGTTGACGCTACAAACTCAAAACTATTATGTACAAACTGCTTTTTTAGCAATACTGTGAATCACTAAACTAGTATTTAGTTGTATAACCACAGTTTTTCATGATTTCTTCACATCTGCGAGGCATTCATTTTGTTGGTTTGGAACCAAGATTTTGCTCGTTTACTAGTGTGCTTGGGGTCATTGTCTTGTTGAAACACCCATTTCAAGGGCATGTCCTCTTCAGCATAAGGCAACATAACCTCTTCTAGTATTTTGACATATCCAAACTGATCCATGATACCTGGTATGCGATATATAGGCCCAACACCATAGTAGGAGAAACATGCCCATATCATTATGCTTGCACCACCATGCTTCACTGTCTTCACTGTGAACTGTGGCTTGAATTCAGAGTTTGGGGGTCGTCTCCAAACTGTCTGCGGCCCTTGGACCCAAAAAGAACAATTTTACTCTCATCAGTCCACAAAATATTCCTCCATTTCTCTTTAGGCCAGTTGATGTGTTCTTTGGCAAATTGTAACCTCTTCTGCACATGTCTTTTATTTAACAGAAGGACTTTGCGGGGGATTCTTGCAAATAAATTAGCTTCACACACGCGTCTTCTAACTGTTACAGCACTTACAGGTAACTCCAGACTGTCTTCGATCATCCTGGAGCTGATCAATGGGTGAGCCTTTGTCATTCTGGTTATTCTTCTATCCATTTTGATGGTTGTTTTCCTCCACGCGTCTTTTTTTTGTTGTTTTTCATTTTAAAGCATTGGAGATCATTGTAGATGAACAGCCTATAATTTTTTGCACCTGCGTATATGTTTTCCCCTCTCCAATCAACTTTTTAATCAAACTACACCATTCTTCTGAACAATGTCTTGAACGTCCCATTTTCCTCAGGCTTTCAAAGAGAAAAGCATGTTCAACAGGTGCTGGCTTCATCCTTACATAGGGGACACCTGATTCATACCTGTTTGTTCCACAAAACTGAGAGACTCACTGACTGAATGCCACACTACTATTATTGTGAACACCCCCTTTTCTACTTTTTTTTTTTTTACTAATAGCCCAATTTCATAGCCTTAAGAGTGTGCATATCATGAATGCTTGGTCTTGTTGGATTTGTGAGAATCTACTGAATCTACTGGTACCTTGTTTCCCATGTAACAATAAGAAATATACTCAAAACCTGGATTAATCTTTTTAGTCACATAGCACTACTATTATTCTGAACACTACTGTATGTTGATGCTATCAGGATGAGTCCTAAATGCAGAAAAAAAAAAAAAAAACCATTATAATCAGGGCATTAAACTGACTAGCTGAAGAAGATGATGAAATTCAAAATGAGTATTCAGGAGTTAGCTTACCTTCCCATAGAAATGACGTATCTTGGCTCAGGCATCTGGTCATAGACCTGTTCAAAAGAAGAACTTCAGTCCTGTTACAATATTTGACTAAGAACTATTTTGTCCTGTCAGCTGGAAGAAAGCTTCACATCAGTCTGTCAATTCACAAACAGGTTATTGCTAAACCAGGAAGTATTTTCACAGCTGTATTGTTTTTGTACTCCTATTTGGCAGAGGGAACAAAAATTAGAGCAGTGTTTTAGATAACCTAAATTACAACACAATATCTAATCATGACCCAGTTATTGTTAGCAATACTTCACTAACCTGAAGTAAATGTGTTGCAACCTGTAAATTCTCTCCTCTCACCTTCCGCAGGGCTGGGGCCATCTTATTGGTCAGCGTTCCTGCCACAATCATGACATCAGCTTGCCGGGGGCTGGCTCTGAACACCACGCCAAAGCGATCCATATCATAACGCGGCGCCGCCATGTGCATCATCTCCACTGCGCAGCACGCCAGCCCAAAAGTCATAGGCCACAGAGAGCTCTGAGGAGAAAGTACAGCAGGGAAGAGACAAAACTATTAACACGTGAAGAAAAAGGAATAATTACAAGTAAAACATTTTCAACTGAGAAATACCAGAACCATTGATAGTTGTTTTTATTTTTAAACATGTCTGTGTGGTTAATTTGTAGTCACCAGACACTAATAGCCTTCCATATT
Source organism: Thalassophryne amazonica (assembly GCF_902500255.1). NCBI lineage: Eukaryota > Metazoa > Chordata > Actinopteri > Batrachoidiformes > Batrachoididae > Thalassophryne > Thalassophryne amazonica. Next base: position 60,072,611 of record NC_047112.1, on the reverse strand, counting down.
ATCTTGACAAAGCTAAAAAGAAAACGAACTGTCCCACATGCTGGTCCTGATTGGCACAAACAGTGCCCCGCCTCCTCACCCTGCGTGCCCAGTTGATCAGGTCATCGAGCTTGGTGATAACATACTCCCCCTTGCTGCTGGGTGCAGATGCTGGTTTGGTCGCTGCCACTGCTGTACTTTTCTCTCTGGCTGGAACCACACTACAGCAAAATGATGGAGGGACACTTAAACACGTGCAGAGTGTTGGTGGGATGTCAGTCCTCCATGCTGATGTTTCATTCTTAACCTCACCTCATACAGGCATTTTCACATTTTGCACCCCTGTGGAGACTCTTCTGTTGGAGAGCAAAAACTAAAATGTTTCTGTTGGAAGAAGAGTAGGTCAGAGAGATATAGCAGTATTAAAAAAATAATAATATTAGTGGTGGAAAAAGAACCCAAGGAGAAATATATCTAGAAAAAAATGTAACCAAGGGGAGAGGTCTTATTCTGACACTTGACCTGACATTTCAGTGGAAGGTAATATTAAGTAGAGAAACACATTGATTCCAAATAGTGTGTAAGAGACAAAGGAACAGATTTCACTGTGGTGATGAAGATTAGGCCTGAGCTTCCTAAAGTTGATAAGACTATAAAGGATTACACAGAATGTTTGTACAAACTTGATGTAGACTCTCTGCCCAAAGATAGAACAAAAAATCAAAGCTCTTGCAAATAAGAGAAAGGGGTTCCTTTCAGTGGAGGGGAACTTCACCTCAAATAAGT